>NC_053122.1:7741963-7776963 GCF_010015445.1 Perca fluviatilis
CTTCGCCATCAAGTGAACTTATACGTGGGACTGTCAAGGAAACTCACTTGTGTCCACAGCTCATACCACTGACTGCTAGAGAGACCCATTATCGGGGCCAGTTTATTTTTTTTGGCAGTTTGCAGATTATCTGTACCTGTGTTTTATTTGCGTGACAACCGATAAAGTTCATGAATGAACCCTCCTGTTGTCCTCGGGTCTACTTTGATCCATTTTTTTTTTTTTTTCAAGAAGTTTCTGTATCAGAAATGTGGATTTCTTTCAACCAAATTGTCAAAAATAATAACGTGGATGGTTCCGTACAACGCTCTCCGCGAGTCAAATACATGATTTCATTGAATGTGGGTGTTTGATTCAATTTTAAAACATTTGAAGAAAAGAATTGATAAAAGAACGTTGAAAGCAGTGAAAAAACAATGTCGAAAAAACAAACAACAAAAAAGGTCAAAAGCGCAGAAAGAAATCGACAAAGGACTCCGGTGACAAAACGTCGGAAAAAGCTTCAAAAACGTGGTAAAAAAAGAAGAACAAAATAATTAGGGCTGTCAATCCATAACAACAACAACAAAAAGGTTAATCAAGTTAATCAGTCATGGGCTGTGATTAATCACAAATTCAAAATACCAGTATTTACTTGGACACATGCAGCGTTGAAATAAATTAATTTGGGCTGTCAAATCGATTAACAAATTGAATCACGATTAATCGCGTGATTTCCAAAGTTAACTCGCGATTAATCGCACACTCATCTGTTCTAAACGTACTTTTTAAAAAGGGTATTTTTTCAAGATGTTACCGCTCAAGTGGACGTTACCGCGGAGCGCTTTACGGTGTCTGCTAACCATCCACAAAGCACGGATGTACAACGTCACTGCTGCATCGCTTTCCTAAAACTAAACTACTGGTGAAAAAAAAAGTAGTGGTGTTAAAAGGAATATGCGTTAACTGGTTATTAACGCGTTTAGTTTGACAGCCCTAGTAAAAATACGCACACATATGACTCCGTACTACTGCTGGGTCAGTAGGTACACGATGGCTGTTGACCACTAACTGGAATCCACAGGCGCTGCTATACTGCTGTAGCTGCAGTTAGTGTCCTGTAAGAGGCATTTGGTCCGGAACGGTCATTGCTGTAAAGGATATGAGTCATAGTCGAGTTTCTGGGTGAGAACTCCCGTCAGGATGAACTCCGCGTTGTGGACATCTGGACAACAGAGACATCAGGCGTCAGAAACTGTGTCCACTAGCAACTCTTCTATACAAGTGCTTTCTAAAAGTGTACAATACTCGGCACTTAAACAGGAGTGTGTGTGTGTCTGTGTGTGTGTGTGTGTGTGTGTGTGTGTGTTAGGGCTGGGCGATATGGAGGAAATCAAATATCACGATATTCTTGACCAAATACCTAGATGTCGATATTGCAACGATATTGTAGTGTTGACTATTGGTGCTTTAACAAAATGTTATTTACACAATGAGATTTTTGATAAATGATCTCCAGAAATGATATAATGACTAAGTGGGTAAAGGCAAATAACAGAACAGCTACAACAGTCTGGTAAGTTCAGAAAAGTACATCACTTTACTGTAACGCAGCCTTTAAAACCAGGAAAAGACAGCACTTACCATATCACAATATTACAATATCCAAAATCTAAGACGTTATCTAGTCTCATATCGCGATATCGATATATTGATATATTGCCCAGCCCTAGTGTGTGTGTGTGTGTGTGTGTGTGTGTGTGTCTCTTACCAATGTTTTTCATGAAGTATTCTCTACAGAGGTGGAGGTCATTGTCACAGGAAATTAAGATGATCTCTGGAAGGTTCTGCGACAAACGGGCGACATCGTTAGAACTTCGTTAGTAAATAAACAAAAATAAAGACTGACTTTTGTTAAATAATCAGGAGGTATTCTATGGTCCGCCGGGTTCTTCTTCTATCGTTATTAGCACCAGTGCCTATTACGGAGTTGGTCTTATTTTGAAACCTGATATATGAAAATATATCCCTATCATCGTTCCTTTGCATCACCCAACATCCACCGGCTAGGAGGGTTTTGAAGAAAAGAACAAATATTTTAGGGGCGTGTGAACCCTTCTAACGGTCATTATACCGACCGACCTAATTATGTTGCACTGTACAACCATTTCCAAGAAGAACCCGTGTTTTTTCAGGACATAACGAGACATGACGGTGGACAGGTGCATTAAAGGATGGCAAGTATGTGAAGCACCTTGTTCTGTTTGTGCTCCATGATCTTTCTGTACGAGGGCTGCTTGGCCAGCAGCTTTCCTCCGGCACTCTCCAGGATGGGCTTCATGGTGCTGAGGCTGGGGCAGATCCCCGGGGTGACGTAGAAGTACTTTCCCTGCATCACCCATTACATGAGACAGACAGACAGACAGACAGACAGAGACAAAATGAATTAGGGCTGCTCAATTATGGAGAAAAATATAAAATCACGATTATTTCGGTCAATACTGAAATCACGATAATTTAACACGATTACTCGTTGACTTCTGGAAAGACGTTGCAATTATTGAACTTATAAACAGTGGAAAGAGTTAAATAAATCAACAGTAAAAAAAAGAAAGAACACATACAACTGTGAACTTTAGTTTTTCCATTCAGAACACGAGAGACAATAAGAGTGAGTAAGAAGGTCTTTCCAGGATTCCAACCAGCGAGAATAAGCTCAGTGAAAGATGCATTCTTGCCTGAATCATTCTTTCCCATCATCGTTTCTGTGATTAAAAGGCCCGGTCCGACTGGTTTCAGAGTCAACTTGCGTGAGTGTGAAGTAGGGCTGGGAAATATATCGATATTATATCGATATCGTGATATGAGACTAGATATCGTCTTAGATTTTGGATATTGTAATATCGTGATATGACATAAGTGTCGTCTTTTCCTGGTTTTAAAGGCTGCATTACAGTAAAGTGATGTACTTTTCTGAACTCACCAGACTGTTGTAACTGTTCTATTATTTGCCTTTACCTAACCGAGACATTATGTCCACAGTACTGATGATTATTTACCTAAAATCTAAGTGTGAAGATATTTTGTTAAAGCACCAATTGTCAACCCTAGAATATCGCCGCAATATCGATATTGAGGTATTTGGTCAAGAATATTGTGATATCTGATTTTCTCCCTATCGCCCAGCCCTAGTGTGAAGATTGTGGTCTAACCTTGAAGAGCGGCGCACTGTGGGCTCGCTTTAGGGACTCCTCCAAACTGAAGCCAAACAACACCTCCGCCTCCGCATCCCTCAGGGTGTAGCTCTGCTCATCTGCAACACACACACACACACACACACACACACACACACACACACACACACACACACACACACACACACACACACACAAACACAAACACACACACACGCACAAGGCTAGGTTACTACAGTGTGAACCAGATGGAATCATTTAATCAAATATATTTTCAATGTATACTTTTTAATTCAGTAGGAAAAAGAAAGACTCAAAAGGGAAAACACACACACACACACACACACACACACACACACACACACACACACACACACACACACACACACACACACACACACACACACACACACACACACACACACACACACACACACACACACACACACACAAAATGCGGGTGAATTGAATGATTCATTAGTTGTTTTTTGCCACTGTTGTTGCTATTTCCTTGGATTTGAGCGATATAAATGTGGCGGCTCATTACTGGCTCAAAATTGGATTGGTAAAAAGCCTGTGTGGGTCGTGTCCACCTTCCAGTGGACAAAAAAAAGTTCACGCCAGGCCCTGCCTAACCACGCCCACACACCCACACCCACTTACCCACAAACTTCTGGCTCCTCCAGCTCTCGTCCAGCCACTCTGGGCTGACGATGTGTTTGACCACGGACATGGCGGTGAGGAACTTGACGGTGCGAGTCACTTTACTAGCCAGCAGGTGAGTGACTTTCGGACTGCCGTCGGCTACTTCGCCACCTAAAGCGTGTAACCTCTGCAGGGGAGGAAGAGAGGAGGACGGACACCGTTAAAACACTGACAACATTCGGCAGCAGGAGACAATGGAGAAGCGGACGCTAGGAAGAAACACATGATGTTTTCTTATGTGTAGAAACAGAACGCTAGTGACGTGATTAGTTCTTGATGGCCACTGCTTTTCCTTTAAATGTTCCTCATGTGTCCCCGAAAAGTACCGGGGAAAGTGCATTCTGATTTGTACGCCCCTGAACTGTGGAACTCGCTGCCTTAGGATATTAGAATGACAAGCCCTCTCTGTATTTTTAAAAGGAAACTCAAGACTTGTCTTTTCATCTGGCTTTTAAGTTGGAATAATGCATTATGTTAGTGTTAAGTGTTCATTTTTTTTTCATCATTTTGTAACCCTGGTGTTCATTTTATTCAGTTGGTTTTAACATTTTACTGTCTTATTGTTGTGATTTTTAGTCTTGCTTTTCTCTCATCTGTGTTTTAAATTGGTGATTTTGTCATTTGGTTCTGTGAAGCACTTTGGGCTGCATGCTTCAGTGTTTCCTCTATGTTGATTTGACCGTGGCGGCCCCCCCATGGCAACATTTCTGCCCCCCCACGGCATCAGAAATAGGGCTGCATTGTTAGAGTGCATGTCGGAGAACTTTTGTATTTTAGGTGCATTATTTACATGCTGAAGTAGTTACACTGCATTAAGATAATGTAGTTAATAGTGGGTTTATTGTTATTTGCTACAGAATGCTTAGCCTATATGTCAAGATCAAAGTTGGCCTATATAGTAACTCAAAAAATACAGTTCAATCACAACTGAGAATATGCCTCATTGTGTGTGTGAATAGAGGTGAATAAATATGTGTTTGTGTTGCAGCAAAGTGTCAGTTCCGTTTCATAGCCCCCACTGCTAAAGAAAGTCCTAAAGGAAACACTGTGCTTGCATGAAAGGTGCAATATAAAGAAATGTTGAATGTGAAAATGGTGATGACCTACGTGAGTGTAACGTTAGCATCCTGGCTGATTGCCGGTCCCTGTCCTGTTTGAACAGTTGTGTGAAGTCTGAGCGAGTGCTCGGGCCGACTTTACCTTTGTGTACTGCTGTACTTGTGCGGGCTCAAAGCCTGTGAACATGACTCGGGGAGTGGACTCTGGAGGAAGCTTCTTATTGGGTGACTTGATCTCCTCCAGTCTACACACACACACACACACACAAAATTGTACTTTTACCCAAAATATCATGATAACACAGTAATCTGGACAGTTGATGTTTGGTCCAACTGTCCTAGAGACAAACGTCCTGTACCCAGAGCTGCGGTACTGACCTGGCCTTCTTGTTTGCCGGCTGGTTGGTGGAGTCGGTGATCTTCTGCTTCTGGAGCAGCTGGAGACTCTAAACACCACGCCATCATAACAAGAGACACAACCAGATGAGCCAACACAGCACAAGTAATCTATCTATGTACTGCCTGTTTGATCAATAATAGCTTTGAGTCATTTTTAATGAAAAAAAAAAAAACAAAAAAAAAATTCCAGCTTCTTAAATGTGAATGTGTTCTAGTTTCTCCGCTCCACTGTGACAGTAAACTGAATATCTTTGAGTTGTGGACAGAACGAGACATTTGACGTCGCCTTTGGGCTTTGTGAAACACCGATCGACATTTTTCACCATTTTCTGACATTTTTATTTTTTTGTATAACAGTGTAAATGTGCTGTCCCCTCAAAATAACTCAACACACAGCCATTAATGTCTAAACCGCTGGCAACAAAAGGCCAGTTATTTCATGGATCCAGGATACTATGCATCCTGATAAAGTTCCCTTGGCTTGGCTTCTCTGCCTTGGCTTGGCTTCCCTTTGGTATTAAAATAGCCCCCCCACATCATCACATACCCTTCACCATACCTAGAGATTGGCACGGTTTTAGGTCTGTTAGCCTAATAGCTGGTTTGATTTGCATTGTGAGATGATTTTATGGAAAGTACCCCATGCCAATCTCTAGGTATGGTGAAGGGTATGTGATGATGTGGGGGGGGGCTATTTCAATTCCAAAGACCAAGGGAACTTTATCAGGATGCATAGTATCCTGGATCCATGAGATAACTGGCCTTTTGTTGCCAGCGGTTTAGACATTAATGGCTGTGTGTTGAGTTATTTTGAGGAGACTGCACATTTACACTGTTATACAAGCTGTACACTTAATACGTTACATTGTAGCAAAGTGTCATTTCTTCAGTGTTGTCCCATTAAAAGATATAATGAAATATTTACTAAAATGTGAGTGGTGTACTCACTTTTGTGAGATACTGTACATAAGAGTGACATGACACTGTCATGAACGAGACGTAAACATTATAAACAAGACACAAACGTTTATGACATAAGGCTTCTTTTAGTAAGTGGGGTTAGGGTTCGTGTGTCATGTCACTCTTATGTAGATACCTTCAAGTAAAAGGGTTACCAAATGTTTTTAGGGAAGCATTCAAAAGGGAACTGAACTGGTCTGGCTGCTAACAACGAAAACAAAATGAGTTGACCAATGACGGAGTAGTTTTTTTGTTGTTGCACCAAACCGTGAGCCGTGAAGCAGCGCCTTCAACAAACTTACCGCCAACGCTTCGGAAGACACTTTGATCGGTGTTCTCCAGGCAGCTACAGAGAAAAACAGAAGCCAGGTTGTTTTCAGCTTACAGTTGATACACGGATGTTTAAATATTCGACACACACACACACACACACACACACACACACACACACACACACACACACACACACACACACACACACACAATACCGAGGTAATCCACAATAAACTGCGCAGTTTAAGGGTTTCACACACCAAGGATACTCCCACGGAGAAGTGTGTGTGTGTAATACCTGCCTGGCCTATTGTGCGACATCCCAGATTTTGGGCCCCATTTTAATGATCTAAGCGCACGGCGTGAAGCGCCTGGCGCAGGTGTGTTTAGGGCGTGTACGAATCCACTTTTGCTAGTTTAATGGTGGAAAAAAGGGTCCGTGCGCCGGGCACCTGGTTCTAAAGAGTTGTACTTAGTGTCTTCATTAATTCAGAGGTGTGTTTTGGGCGTAACATGCAATCAACCAATCAGAGATCATCTCCCATTCCCTTTAAAAGCCAGGTGCACACCACCCTGTAAGACCAGCACGCCCATGGGCGCACAGATGGGCGCAGGTGCGTTTGCCATTTAAACGACGTGGGCGCTGGACGGGAAATTGACACCTGCGTCGGGCTTTGCGCCGCGCCCGGTGCAAGACAGGGCCCCTTGTCTCTTTCTTACTTTAACCTTGTGTAGTATTATATAACTAATTCCCAACTATCCCATTCTAATAAAACTCAATATCCGACATAAAATGCAACAATCTGTATTATTGACGGTACATTCAACTGTACATACCGAGCAGGTTCTGGACCAGCTGTGGGTTAGGCACCAGTGGTTCAGGGTGTGTGTAGATGGAGTATCGGCTGTGCTGAATCTGTCTCAGGGCTTCAAAGTTGCCCAGCAGTATATCACACAGCCACTGGGCGTTCACGCAGGGGATCTTCCACTCCTTGGCCTTCTCGTATTTAAGCCCACTGGGTCTGAAGGGAGATCAGCAAGACGACCATGTCACCAATAACACCGTACCTGGCAGCGGAGGCCTGCTCCCGAATGCTTTCAAAAGCCACCAAAATGACACATGACTGTTCTCACCCTGGTCACCCACTGTTTGAACTCCTGCCCTCAGGGAGACGTTACAGATGTCTAAAAACAAGGACTGGCAGATTTAGGAATAGCTTCTTTCCCAAAGCAATAACAGTGTTAAATGAAGCTAAACTTTTCTTAAGTTACTCAGCACTTTATCCACATTAGAATATGTATTATCCACTAAGTGTGAGAGTGGGCAAGTTGTATTTTTATGTTATGGTTAGGATGTGCTTGCAGGAAAGATGAGCGAGAGTGTGTGTGTGTGTGTGTGTGTGTGTGTGTGTGTGTGTGTGTGTGTGCAATGAATGTGTTGTGAGATGAGTTTTTATCTATCTATCTATCTATCTATCTATCTATCTATCTATCTATCTCTATATATATATATATATATATATATATGTGTGTGTGTGTGTGTGTGTGTGTGTGTGTGTGTGTGTGTGTGTGTGTGTGTGTTACAATGATGCACCTTACTAGAGTGGCTCTACAATTTCATTGTACTTAAATGCGATGACAATAAAAGGCATTCAATGCAGTATGGCTGGGTGGCAGAAAACACTCTGAACTGATGGTGCAAATCCTAATCTTTCATACACAACACATCCTTTATCACTTTATCAATGATTCAACAATGAGGCCTCACTGAATACAACTTGCTGTTCTCCAGCGCTCGGTTTAAACCATGTTACAGTGCGTGGAGTAGGCACGGGCCGGTATGATAACCTTCAGCGAAAATATCACGGTACTGCAATTACAGTTTAGAAATGTATTATTTTGAAATGTCTGGGTAAAAAATAACTTTTTTCCCCCCATTTGACACAATGTATTTTTAAACATAATGCACACTGGAGGGGTGAGGGATTTCTAAACTGCATTTTCTGTCCTTGAAGACTCAGAAACAGCTCATACCGCAGAAACTGTGTGACAAAAATTGGACTTTTCCAAACCGCGGTATACCTTGAAACCGGCTCATGCCTAGCATGGAGTATCCAAGGTTAGCACGTTTGACGACAACAGTAAGACCCAGGTATCTATCATCTGCAAGCCCCAAATCTTACTCTTTACAGATGAGGACGGTGTTGCTCCGACACAGATACCCGGTGTATCTGGAACCAGCCAGGTAGGCCATCAACTTCAGGTCGTCCCTGTCAGCATCCACGAACCCCGTCACCGATATAATCTGTCAGCGAAAAGACAGAGAAACGGTTAAAGGACAGAGATGACAGCCAGACGTTAAGATGCCAGGGCCTTTTTTTCCCGTACACCAACAGAGTTCAGGTTGGTAACACACACACGAGTCCTAGAGCCCGACCAATAAAGGATTTTTAAAGCCAATATCGATAAATATTTGCTGATTTAAAAACCCCATATTCCGATATATATATATATATATATATATATATATATAGAGAGAGAGAGAGAGAGAGAGAGATATATATATAATTTTATTTATTTTTTATCCAGAAACAAGTAACGAAACATAAACAGATTAACATTAGTTATTTGTAGTTATTTAGGAGTCCTCACTAAAATAATATGATAATGCAGTTTAAAAATAAACTTGTTTGTTTTATTGTCACAACAGAACAGAGGGACATCAAAATATATTAAAGTTCTGATAAATAAAATGTATAAAAATACAAACTTGCCAACAGGGACGTTGTAGAGCGCCCTCTGGTGGACAAACTATGCAACGCCAACACTCATAACATGGTTGAAAGGTGTTTCGTCCGTTTTTATTTTATTTTTTTAAATATTCATTTATTGGCTGATACCGATAGTGTGGAAAATGCCTAATATCGGCCGATAGTATCGGCCGAGCTCTACACACGACAGGAGTAAAGCAGATTTCAGTGGGAGTTGGACCTACGTGCTGGGAGCAGGGTTTGGCTCCGGGAGGGAAGGCGAAGGGCAGATGCAACGTCCGATGAGGAGGAACCATCCTCTTCCTCTTCAGTACAGTGTTGAGCCAGTGGGCCGTTATACAGCGCTTCCCCTCTCGGAGTGCCTGGCAGAAAAAAACATCACAAACAACGGTGACAAAGATGCCATGTTTTTTGGCAAGTTGAATCAAGCTTGGTCAAACTCCACTGAATCAAGGCCTAGATGGCTCGACATTCACCATGCATTCAGTCAGCACGTTCAGCAGACTCGCCCTTTTCTTAAAGCCATAAACTCAACTTCAGGTACTCAGTCAATTCAATTGTATTTATAGTGTCAAATCACCACAGGAGTTATCTCAGGACACTTTAAAGATAGAGTAGGTCTAGACCACACTCTATAACTTATGAAAGACCCAACGATTTCCCACGAGCAAGCATTTGGTGCGACAGTGGCGAGGAAAAAACGTCCTTTTTACAGGCAGGAACCTCGGACGGACCCAGGCCTAGGGTTGGGTATCGACGAATATGTGACGAACTGGTATTTTTAAAAACAATTCTGATTCCGAAACCGATTCTTGAAAAACTGAAAAATTACATCAAAGATGTAATATGCTTACTAGCGATCACGTGAAGTTGAATGATTAATATGCTTTTATGTCCATTTTGGTGAGCCCCGAGGGAAAATACGGCATTTTAAAAGTAGCCTACATTTACGGTAGCTAGCTAACAGAGAGACTACAGAGAAAGTGTGATATTTTTTCTTTTCTCTTACTATGTTTCTTGTGACTGTTATGCACAAAAACACACAAGGCAAATTCCTTGTATGTGAAACTTAGGGAATTAACCCGTTTCTGATTCTGACTTGTGTGGGTTTGTGTTACACCAACTCTGCATGTTCTTATAGTGCTAGAGTACTTGATAGAGTTGTGTATGTTCTGATAGCACCCATCCTTACCTGTACATACATGTTGCTGACTTGACTCTCACACAGCAGGTGTGTGCAGCGGCTGGTCAGGGTGGGGTCGACAGCACCTCCACACGCCTGGATGACCTGGTGGAGGGGTTTAGTACACATAAACCAATATACAACATATTTTACCTCTTTTTGTATATCTACGTCCCATTGAGCCACAATGGCATTTTTTTTTTTTTACATTTTTCAAAAAGTATAAAAAAAGTCTGTAACACTTTACTTGAAGGTATCGACCTAATCGTGACATGACACTGTCATGAACGTGTCATAAAGGTTATAAACAAGTAAGTGTCATTCGGCTTTTGTCATGACAAGTTGACATTGTTTGGGATGTCTTTGTCATGACAACTTGACATAAACCAGGATGACATTACCAGAAGATGTATTTGTCATGACAACTTGACGTCAACTTGTCATGACCAAGACAACTTCTGGTAATGTCATCCTGGTTTATGTCAAGTTGTCATTACAAAGACATCCCAAACAATGTCAACTTGTCATGACAAAAGCCGAATGACACAGACAGACAGAAGTCATAAACCTTTATGACTTGTTTATAACATTTATGACACTTCATGGCAGTGTCACGTCATAGTTATGACAGCGTCATGTCACGATTATGTCGATACCTTCAAGTAAAGTGTTACCAAAAAGTCAAAGTAAATGTCTTTACTATGGGGCGCCTGGGTAGCTAACCTGGTGGAGCGTGCGCCCCATGTACAGAGGCTCAGTCCTTGCCACAGTGGCCGCGGGTTCAGTTCTGACCTGCGGCCCTTTGCTGCATGTCATTCCCCTCTCTCTCCCCCGTCATTGTCTAAGCTGTCCTATCAATAAAGGCCTAAAAAATAGATGTTTTTGTTTTCCCTGCTGACCCCAAACCATGAATTTACCGTTACACCCCTAAATCTCATAACATAAGCTGCTGGTATTTTATCCCAGGCAGTTGTAAATGGAGGAGATGAGAATCCTCTTGCTTTCTTGTGCGGACTGAGTAAGTGTCTTACCCTCTTCCATGTGGCCAGGAGTTGTTTGTCAGCCATCTGCTCCGGGTAGTCAGCGACAGCAAACACACAGCCCAGCAGGAAGCCATCCGGTGGAACTGAGGGTTAGAAAAGAAAGAAGGCACAGAAGTTCAAGAAAAACCACATCAAGACTGTTTTTTAATGGACTTGCCTTTAGGGATGTCCCGATCAGCCTTTTTGTGCCCACGATCCGATCCGATTTTTAAACATCATAATAAAACTACATCTGTTTCGGGCCCCCAGGCAGTTGCCTACCTTGCCTAAAAGTCTGCTCTTGGTGGGTTTTCCCCCTGTACTCCACTGGTGTTTCTGACCCTAAACAGCCACAACTTTGGTGTGTGATGAAACAATTGCATGGTTAGGGGACACTTGGGTCTAAAATTCTACACAGCTTTTATGTTCTTCCATAAATCCAAATGTAAATACCAACAGAGTAATAGTTATAAACCAACTCTAGTAACCGAAGAAAAAAAAAAAAAAAAAAAATCTTCTCAGATGAGTTTTTACAGGGGTTAAAGCAAGAAACCATTTGTGAGCATGGAATGCTGCCCTGGAGGAAATGCGTACAATGTATTGAATTACATATTATATATATAAATGTAAAACTGCTCTACGCCTAAATTTAGGCATGGTGCCTGAGAACTTTCGGCCCTGGTTTTTATTATCAATGACAGAGAGACTCCACATTAAAGCTTTAGTGCGTAACTTTGTGATATTAATGAACGTCCGTTACATTCAAGCCATTGCCAAATGAGTTGCCACAAAGCTAATTAAGACTATCAGCTCCACACAACTCTCTCTATATTTCTCAGTATGGCTGTGTTCAGAAGATTGTGGCGTCCGGCGACTTTCGTGCGCAGAAACTTGAGTGAAGATGACTTTAATCCTCCGTGTCCTCCTTGGCTACTAGCAACTGCGTGGAGGAGGAGTGGGGGTGGTGCGCAATCACGGAAGGCTTGTATCGTGTGGACGCACCAACAGTTTTGTTGTCATTACTTAGAATTCCTCACGGGGGCGACAGAAACTACGCACTATACCTTTAAGGCGCTTACGCTTATCTTTTTCTCTCCATTTTGGCCCTATCTGAACACTAGGCATTCATATTTCCCTCTGGACCAATGTGTTAAAGGTATAGTAAGTGATGTTAATCCAATACACTTTTTGTCAAATTCAGCAAATGTCTCCTTACTGTCACCTAGCTCTCTATTTTCTGTGTGCGCTGAAAAATCCGGTGTTAATACACAGCCCTGGCTCTGTAAATAAAAAAACAAACCGAAAGGAGTGCCATAAAACACTATTTCAGCCAATCGGCAACAGGCGGTGGCGACAGTTGGCAGCATGTGAATGTGCTGACCGGCCAGTAGTTATCTGTCTGTGAATCTGCGGGGCGGAGCTTCTGAAGGGGGGGTTGTATTTGTTTGGCAGCCTCCACCCTCCACGCTGAAGTGGGATTTATGGTCCTGCGGAGGCTCCACGCAGGGCTTCCGCCGTAGCCTACGTAAGTGGCCTGAAGTTTATACGTGTGCCTTGGTGTGCGCGTCGATCTCTTTAAGAGAATAGCTGGGCCGGCATGTGTGCGTGGGGAGTGTGTAGAGCGAGTGAGATAGTGACGGCAATTAGCTTCAGAGCGAGTAGCGACTCTAGAGTCATAGTCAAGGGTCTCCCCTGTTCTTTCTGACCGCGGTGGGAAATCTCTAGCAGGAAAAGTTAACCCTCTCCTTGATTTCATGTTGTTGATGGAGAAGGAGAACCAGGAAATAGGGTTGGGCATCGTTTGGATTTTAACGATTCTGATTCCAATTCCGATTCTTCCTTCTGATTCCGGTTCTTATCGATTCTCAATTCCGATTCTTTGAGGGGTGGAGTTGAAACGGGTCACATGCCTTTTCACAAATAAGAGCAAAGTTTTATTTTGATTCAACGGTGGTTTGCAGTTTTACAGCTTTTTCAACGTAAAATAAAGCCACACTAGAGCGCCGCTTACTGTGCTCCATGGCTGCAACACAACAAGCACCTGGCTGCTACGGAAACCCAAACTTGCGCTTGTTAAATTGGGAAGTGATGATCGGATTTGAAACCAAATCCTCCAAACGATTCCAAAACGATTCCAAAACGATTCCAATACAGAAACGATTCCGATTAGGAATCGGTTCTCGATGCCCAACCCTACCAGGAAATGAGTCGGGGGAAACGCAACCCTACCGTGCCACGGCCGATCGACATGCGTCGGCGGCGCGATGTTTAGTTACTTTTTTCGAGAGGTGCGCATCAGGCTACGGAGTAGGGTCCGTGCCTCTACGTACCTATGCACGTAGCCATGGCAGAGATTTATCGCAGAAGCATGAATCCCGCTCGACTCTGGGTGTACTCACTTTCTTGTGCCGGCTCGTGTCCAAACAGCTGGGAAATGTGCGGAGTCTGCTGGAGCGGAGGCTGCAGTGTCTGCGTCTGCTGCTGCAGGGCCTGCTGGGTCTGATGCTGCAGAGCCTGCTGCTGCTGATTCTGCAGCTGCTGATTCTGCAACTGCTGATTCTGCAACTGCTGATTCTGCTGCATCTGCTGCATGTGTTGCTGCTGCAGGAAATGCTGCTGCTGCTGCTGCTGCTGGATATGCTGTTGGTGTAACTGCTGTTGGTTCTGCTGCTGCTGCTGCTGCTGTTGTTGCTGCTGCTGTAACATCTGCATGCGCTGCTGCTGCTGGAACTGCTGGAGCTGCTGTTGCAGGGCCTGCTGCTGCTGCAGCTGCTGTATACCGGGCCGCAGTAGCTGCTGGGGCCGGAGCTGCGGCTGCTGCTGCTGCTGCGGGGGGAACGCATGATGCTGCTGTTGCTGCGAAAACATCTGCTGTTGGTGCATTTGCTGCTGCTGTTGTTGTTGTTGCAGAAACTGTTGCTGTTGTTGGGGCAACTGTGCAAACCCCGGTTGCTGTGGGACCTGGGACTGTTGTTGCTGCTGCGGCTGTTGTTGCTGTTGTTGGTGATGTAGCTGCAACATCTGATGCTGCTGCTGCTGCTGGAGGTGCATCATGGGATGCGGCTGCTGCTGCGGTAGCTGTTGGTGTTGTTGCTGGGCGGCCTGGTGAGACTGTTGTTGCTGTTGCAGCAGCAACTGTTGCTGCTGCTCCGCCGTGAGCGGCTGGCCCGTCAGCTTGGACTGGCTGAACAGAAGAGGGTTGGTGCTGTTGGGGGTCGGAGCGTGGCTCTGATTGGTCTGCTGCTCCAACGGCTTTGTCTGATTGGCGGTCAGGTTCTGGAGGATCTGCAACCGAAGGGGAAAAGGAACAGTGAAGTGACCCCATTGATACACATTATATGAGTGTTGCCGTCGTGGTGTCCTCACTAGTCCATATTCAGTCATAAATCCGGTCTCTGGAGTTTTTAATCATGTGACTCTTGCCAACACCTTGAAAAACTTCACACAGTTTGTTGTAGGGATGTTAACGATTAACCGTTTAACCGCTAACCGACAGGGAGAAAAACAACAACGCGAGAACGTGCCGTACTATCGCGAGAACAACTTCACACGCGTGTAAAAAAAAAAAAGAAAAAGAAGGTGGGGTTTAGGAAAAGAACATTGGGAAAGGCTTTAGTAACACAACAAACGACGGTGACCAACATCACACGCTTAGGAAAACAATAAACGGTTGGGTTTAGGAAAGAAACATTGGGGAAGGCTTAAAAAAATAAAAAAATAAAACGTTGACAAACACCACACACGGGACGCAATCCCGGCTCTCCTGGGTGAAAGTCCTGTGTTTTATCCATCCACCACCCCGGCCAACCTCCACCCGCGGACTTGCGTCCTTTCATACTACTCGCTACGTCGAAAATTCACACGTAATGTAGGTCAATGGCAGCCGAACGGCGTTGATAAACACGCTAAAAAGCGATTATGCGCTACATTATGAGATCAGTCTGTCGGATTAGATATTTGGCAACACTGTGTGAAAACTCACTCGGTCAGTCTGCCGTTTCCTCTTTCTCTGTTCCTCCGACAATGCTTTCCTAGCTTTCTGCTTCTTTTTTGCCGGCTCAGCCATGACGATAATGTGAAAAACTCCATCGCTACCTTGTTCTTGTAGCTAGCCGGTTCCTGTATGCTCGCCGGCCAAAAGTTGCAAGGGTGGTTTTTCCACTCACAGGCGCTAGAGGGAAGCGAGACGACCACCATTCAACCCGAAAAAATGTGATATAACCATTCCAATGACTCCGAAGCTGTTCAGTTAAGGTAAATTAAGCTTAAAAAAAAACTGCATCGTTCCCCTTTAACTACTAGTTAACTTGCTAGTGCTAACTTTGCACTAGTCAGCTACGTGACACATGCTACCATGGTTCAGAATTAGCACCTAGCATCTACTAGCCAAATGCTGGTGGATTTGCTTCACTCACCAGCCAAAAAAACAATCGTAATCTATTGAGTGGCTGGGCAATATATCGATATTATATCGATATCGTGATATGAGACTAGATACCGTCTTAGATTTTGGATATTGTAATATGGCATAAGTGTTGTCTTTTCCTGCTTTTAAAGGCTGCATTACAGTAAAGTGATGTACTTTTCTGAACTTACCAGACTGTTGTAGCTGGTCTATTATTTGCCTTTTCCCCACTTAGACATTATGTCCACAGTACTGATGATTATTTATCTAAAATCTAAGTGTGAAGATATTTTGTCAAAGCACCAATTGTCAACCCGAGAATATGGCCGCAATATCGATATCGAGGTATTTGGTCAAGAATATCGTGATATCTGATTCTCTCCCTATTGCCCAGCCCTATAATCTATTGAGTGGTTAGTCAAATTTGAACATTCACTAGCCATTTGGCTGGTGGACGCAAAAGTTAATTTTGAACCCTGTATGCTACTATATTATCGATGAGGACTGGCGGGCCGTCCTACACACAGAGTATGCCAGGCAGACACACAGCTGACAACCTTGCAGGTGGATGCGGTGGAGACAGGCTCAGACATACAGGCTGTGTCAGCTGTGGACTTGTGTCTGGGTTTCAGGAAGGTGGCTGCATGTGTCAACAACAATGCACGGGAAATCGTGGCTGCGCGACAAATACAAGTCTGCAAATGTCCACAGATACAGCATGTATATAGATAATATTAGTCATGAAATGTGATCCTGCTCTTCCTCACACTAGAAGCTGGCTCAGTGACATGAGGTAGGGAAAACTGCTGTGCTAATGTTTTTGGGGAGAACCGTTGGGAGGTCTTACATGTGCAACGTTGGCAGGTCGACTGGCTGGCTGCATGTCAGAGTTGTTGGTGATGTTGCGGAGGGTTCTAGCAGCAGGGCTCCAGCCAGGGATGCCCTCTGGAACCGGTACACCTAAAAAGCAGAAACACGTGAAAGCTTCATCAACAAGATACTGGGTTAGAAACCAGCGGTGGGAATCAAAGAGTAACTCGCAATACGATACTATCACATTACATTACATTACATGTCATTTAGCTGACGCTTTTATCCAAAGCGACTTACAATTAAGTCGCTTTGGATCGTTGGCCACCATAACGATGGTCACAATACAGCGAGAGACTTAGGTCCAACAAGATGTTGCAGGTCTTTTATCATGTGTGTGAAACCGGGATATATTCTGAGACGGTTATCATACCGTGAAAATCTCATACCATTGCAACCTCTTATTTCAAAACATGAGCGGTTCAGATGGAGGACATTTCCACTCTAGCGCAACGACTCCGATCTGACATACTTCAAACCTGAGATGATAGTCTGACACAGACTGAGACCAAGACTTTATTTAGAGCATCTCTTCAACCTGTCGCATGGCTGTTACCACACAGGCTAGAAGGACTGTTGATGTAGGCCTAACGGTGATATAGAACTGCAGTGTTTCCCCCAAAAAGGTTCTTTAGCCCGGTAGCAAATGTCTTTTTTTCGACCAGGGCCCGGCTGGGGCCAGTCCCAGACTCATCGCAGCATTAACGTAGAACCCAGTAGTTTCTCTGATAACCGAATGATGGACGGAATCGCGAAATTGAGAATTTAAAAAACATATAAGACAGATTCCACAGGGCCCTACATTTAGTCAGAGCTAAAAGCTAACTGGAAATTTAAAAAAAATATTATTAAGTCTAAGTTTCCAACCGAGCTGCCCCACTATAACTGGAGTTTAAAAATGCGTCCTAAAATACATTACTAATTCCCAGAGACTCAGGCCTGGGGAGGGGCAACTTAGGCCAGGTAGGCCACCAGGGGAAACCCTGGAACTGTATCTAGGAGGAACTGTGCAGCCTTGGGGACGAAGGCGTATGAACGTTCCTGACGTACTGACTGTAATGGCTAAGCCTAAAAATGTAAAGCCACTGAGGGGCAGCTGCTATACCAGTGGTGTCAAACTCAGTTTCACTAAGGGCCACACTGGAAAATAAGAATCACATCAAGGGCCAGACATAAATATATATATAATATATATAATAATCGAAAAAGTCAAACATCTTTGACTGTATTACTGCATGTCTCATATACTCTTCTCACTTACAGCTTGGTCGACATAAAACCCCCCAAAAAGTAACTTAGCCATCAAAGAAAAAAGGTCGTAAAAAGCGAGGGAAAAAAGTTGGAAAAGGCACCAATAAACGTCAGCAAAAGTTGCAAAAAACTTAAAAAAAAAAGTGACAAAAGCTTCAACAAAAGTGACAAAAACTTCAGAAAAAGCGACAAAAGCTAGGTGGGCCAAAATTTATTACGAAACTAAATTGTTATGGAGGGCCGGATCTCAATATGCCAGGGGCCAGATTTGGCCCGCGGGCCTTGAGTTTGACATATGTGTGCTATACGGACTTGAAATAAACAGTCTATGGCTAGCAAACTAGCTGACGCTCTCTCTCTACTGTTGAAATCATAGACTCCAACAGTCATCGTTGCGTTTTGATGGACATTTATTGATCGCAATGTTCTTCGAATGAACGTGCAAGAATCCATGTGTCCATTAAGCTCCATCAACAAACATTTACACATCCACATGAGCGTTGCGGTGTGTAGGGATTTGATGCTGTCAAAAACTATTTGTGCTCCTCCGATTAACAGCACCCCATGTTACCTGCTGAAAGGTTCCTACCTAAATAGACATCACTCAAAAGCACACTAGTGACACCAGTGGACAATCTGTGTCCTACACCCAAAATAAATGAAAAAGGCTCTTCCACTGACCTTGCTGTGTGGCGTGACTGATGGCGGCAGCAGCCGAGCGAGCCTCTGCGGGCATGGCGCCCACGCTCCCCGGCACGGGAGGCACGGTGGCACACAGGTTAATCAGCCCACTGCCGGTGGACGACGCCGGGTCCTTGCTGCCAGGCGGCCCGGTTCGGCGCCTGCCTGTGCCGGTTGGGACGGGGGCGGTTGGTGCGACCACCTCGGCCGGCGTCCAGTTGAGGTTGGTGCCCTCCTTCTCCGTGGAGGAGTCATCGTCCGAGTCGTCGAACATGCGCTCGCTGCGGCGCTCGGGTTTGCGGGGAAAGTTCGGGGAGACCGAGTTCAGCTTTTTGGGTCCCGGTCGGCGGCGCGGGCTGGACTCCTCGCCAGACGAGCCGCCGCTGGACCGCCGGGATCGCCGGGGGCTGTAGCTTCCGTCGGAACGGGAGCGCTGGTCATACGACTCGGCTTCACTCTCGTCATCCTCCTCTGGCTCCACGTATGTGAGCCTGGGGTGATACAGCACCTCATCTTTTCTGCTTTTGTCTGTAAAAGGATGGAAAAAAAGGAATGAGTCACAGTTGTTGTGCATCAACTGAAATGATGCACAACTGAAGGGTTGTTGGAACGAATACCGAAAGTCGAATATAAATCGAATAGTAAAAATAAATCTATAATATTCGAATGCTGAAATTACTATTCGCAGTGTTTCTTCTATGTTGATTTTGTAGTGGCGGCCCACCATTGCAAAATTTCTGCCACCACGGTATCAGAAATAGGACTGACCAAAACATTTTGTCGCGGTTGCCTTTAAAAATTATCCTGCCGACATAACGCAAAAAATCCTAAAGGAAACACTGATTCGAATGTTACTTTATTTTTTAAATATGATGGCTAAGGTTAGCTAATCTCCCTCTTCTCGCCTTGACCTACCCGCATGCGTCACTCGTATCACGTTTTATGAACAATAAGTTAGCGGGAGTGAGAAACCCAAGGCATTGTGAGGTCTAAGTGAACGTTACGTACCGAGTAACATTAGAACAACAACGTGGCTGGAGATCAGAAGAAGGACGGGAAACAGTTATAACATGACTTTAAAATCGCCATCCACAGAGCCAAAGTGCTTACGTTAACATAAGTTAGCTCATTCTTGTTTTCTAACTGCGTCGTGAGTTATAGTAACGTTAGCTTAGCTGGGAGATTCATGGAGACAGCTAAAGTTTATGTAAGCTACATTTTCATACATTGTAAAAAACTATTATTTTGTATCATTTACAACATGCTATGGATGCGTGGTAACGTACAGTATGTATTTTAATATTTAGCACAGCGTACAAACACTTAAATATGTTGAATCACTTTTAAGTGATGGGAAACACTTTTCAAAATTGAAACGCATTCATAGAAATGCTTCGGAAAAACTCCTAATCTCGGAGATCAGTTATTATTGGGAAACGACCCGCCCCGGTTTGAACAAACTTTATTCATCCTGTCGACCGTGAAGGTAGCGTGTCACTACCCATACAGGTGGCATCAACATGGGATATTTTACAACAATTTGTAATTCAGATTGTTAAAAAAACTAATTTTGTCAATTGATGAACATATGTTGAGGTGACTAATTCTTCTCTGCACTACGAGGAGAGCTATATTGATTGGTCGATCAATCGAAACAAGATTAATCTGCAACAGTTTTAATAATGGATTCATCGTTTCAGTCATTTCTCAAGCAAAAGGACTAAATATTCTCTCAGAATATTTGATGCTTTTCTTTGACATGTAGGGTAGTAAACTGATTATATTTAAGGTTTGAACTGTGGGTCCATGACCTGGGCCAGTGGGAAATTATAACAAACATTTTTTCACTATTTTCTGGCATTTTATAAACTAAACAATTCATCAATTAATTGAGAATTGAATAATCTGCAGATTCTACACATCTCTTCTGACTGCACCTTGGTTAAAAAAAAAATATATATTTTTTTTTTATTTTTTACAGCTGCATGTTCTGTAGTTTTGCTTATTCTTTTTTTTTGAGGCCTTAATTCGTCAGAACAGCAGAAGACATGAAAGGGGACAGAGAAGGGGAATGACATGCAGCAAAGGGCTGCAGGTCGGAGTCAAACCCGCGGCCACTGCGTCGAGGAGTAATCCTCTATATGTGCGCCTGCTCTACCAACTGAGCTAACCCGGCCACAAGTAGTTTTGCTTATTTGGAGCTAATGTACTTGCACTTACTACTTGCTGTCTGTAGTTTGTACCTTCAAGGTTGAAAGCATTTAATTGGAAGTTGCTTTGGATAAAAGTGTCACCTAAAGGACATAACGTAATGTAAGGTTATGTAATCTTTAGTTGCAGCCCTACAATAGAAATGCACCCTCAAAACTCCGTCAGCACATCATATAAACAAATATTAGAATCTAAACCAATTCAAAAAATACAGAAATGCAGAAATGCACCAGCATTACCTTTAACAGAATCGGTTATCCAGTCTGGGGTGACAACCTTGATGCCCGGGTGTTTCAGGGCACACTCAAACTTGGCCTGGAGGGCAAAAAAAACAAAACATAACGTATAATTAGAAGTGCCCATAACGATGAACATGACAATTTTTTATTTCTACTCATTGCATAGGCGCATTCACAAAATATCTTTTTACATGACATGAGTTTGTTTAGAGCTGTGGTTCTCAGCCTAGGGGTCGAGACCCCCAAGGGGTGAAGTAACATACTCCAGACTGGGGAACATTTTCACATGACTGTGTGACTTTGGTACATTTCATGTGTTATATTCAGAGCTTCATTTGTAAATCAGGAGGTCCTGGAACACAGAAAGAGGCGGGTCGGGGGGCTCACAACAAGTCACAAACACAAAAATCCACAGAGCCTGGAGCATACTGGACAAGGCTACGTGCTAGCTGCTAAACTAAAACTAAACCGTCATTAAAGTTTAGTTTAATGACATTATTTGTTTGAAACGTATTAATCAGAGCATTAAAAAATTCACTCAAAATTGGCAGGGGGAGCCGTGTAGAAACAGCTGTTTACACCAGTTCTCTTTCTCGGTGTCGAGGTGGTCTCGAAGACCAACTTCATTATTCTGGGGGTCACAACATGGGGGTGCAATAACACGCACAGTGGAACTAGTGAAATTGTAAAGATTACAAACAGAGTGTGCGCTTACCCCCTTTGATTCCTTCACTACTAGGTGGGTGACCTTCTTGTTGAGGTTAAGTTGACATTCTCCTCCATAAAAGGTTATGTAGGCCCACAACGTGTTGAGATCATCTGGAAGCTGCGCACAACGCACGCACGCACACCCACGCGCCGCACGCACACACACACACACACACACACACACACACACAAATCATGAGCTTAAGATACTCCAAAGGTTCATGTTTTTTTTCAAAAGTAGAAACTGTCAGGCCAGCCCATCCCCAGACTTTCCAA
Organism: Perca fluviatilis; assembly: GCF_010015445.1. NCBI lineage: Eukaryota > Metazoa > Chordata > Actinopteri > Perciformes > Percidae > Perca > Perca fluviatilis. The sequence continues at coordinate 7,764,149 of NC_053122.1, forward strand.
ATGTAGATAGTAGAGCTGAAGATCTCTGCCCGAACCCGACAGGTTCTGTCTTAATTTCTATCATTTTACACGGGCTCAGGCCAGGCTCAATTTTATAGCATTTGAATAAAAAAAGATAAAAGAACGTTGAAAAAAAGTGACAGAAATGTCGGAAAAGGCTTCAAAAAAGGCAGGAAAAATCACACACACACACACACACACACACACACACACACACACACACACACACACACACACACACACACACACACACACACACACACACACACACACACACACACACACACACACACACACACACACACACACACACACACACACACACACACACTTACCCTAGGTAGACAAGCTGTCACACCAAAGAATATCTGTCCTGATTCTGGGGAGAATCCAGTAACTCTGTGGTGTTCGTGGTTATGGAAAAACACAGGAAAACTCTTATTTGGGCCTTTTGATCAAATCTGCACATTCTATAATCCTTTGGGTCAATGAATCCCTTAGAAAATACTTTTCTTTTTTTTTCTGGAATTGTAAACATTAATATTCTGCTGCCATTAACACCGTTAATGTTAACATGTTTAAATGACACCAATGTTTGGTGTTTTGGACCCGATGGTTTGAAGGATACGGTAACAGGTCTCCACATCTGACTGAGAGGATCACCCAGGATGGCTGGAAAACAGGAAAAAGAACAAAAAAGCTTAATGCTTGATTCTCTAAGTTACACAAGGGCAACATGTCTTTAGATCACCGTTCCTGTTTGACTGCGGTTAAAAATCAACATTAAGAAAATACCTCCCACATGCTGCATTTTTCCGATGAAAAGAATTGTTTGCAATTCCGGGGGTAAATTGCTTATCCGTTATCTGGCTATTTCCAGTCTTTATGCTAGGATAAGCTGACCGGCTGCAGGACTACTTTCAACCCAAAAATAAAAAGGAAGTAATGGTTGAAAGAAAAAGAAAAAAAAACACTAGCCTATTTAACTATAGGGAGGGACAAGTTATAAAAAGTTACACAAAGGCTAACGTTGGTTAAGTGTGAACATAGTCTGGCACAACCCTTACCTTGACAACAGGCAGGTCAAAGACCTCTCTCGACTCGCCCACCTCGGGGTTGTCCCCGTCCTCTGCAATGATGTGAGTGGCTAAAGCATTGTAGGACACCTCCTTTCCTTTTCCCGCCTTCAGCAGCTGCACCACCTGGGATATCCACACAAGGGTCAGTCAAATTCAGTTCAGTCCAGAGTACAGCCCAGACTGGCTTCAACTGGGACACCAACACTCTGCACGGTGTGAACATCGGCCAAAGATCATACAATAGGAGTTACTTTGACAGCAATTAAAGATGGTCCGATACCAGTATCGGTATCGCCTCCGATACTGCCTAAAACGCTGGTATCGGGAAGTACTGGAGTTTATGCACCGATCCGATACCACGTAATAAAGCCCTAAAGAAAATCTACGTTAAAGTAGTTTATTTATGTTCTTTTTCCGTTACAACTGACTGTCAAACTGGAGAATAAAGGAAAGTTCTGCGGCATTCATTGTTTGTGTTTGTTCATGTTTCACAAAGAGTTTAACCTGAGCCAGACTGACAACAAAGATAGAAATCATATCACATCCTGTTGCAAGTTTCATACGTTCTGACGTTGTTTCAGTACAGTTTACTCAAAACCTGGATTTGTTTGCAAGGGTCTTATTTGAACAATGCATCCGCAGAAGCCCATGTGTGGTGTCTCTAGGGCTGTGCTCGATTAAAGAAATTCTTAGTCGACTAACACTCATTCAATTGTATCGACTAATCGATTAGTTGATTTAATCGACGGATTAAATCAACGGAGTTTCTCCGCAAAGAGTCATGCAAAAGCACCACTTTAATTCTTGTGTTTACCAGAGATGTGCTCGTACTTTTCCTGGAAATAAGTCATTCAGCATGAAAAAAGCATAAAACATGACTAATCGACTAAAGAAATCTAAGTTGACTAAGACCAAAACGACCGATTATTTAATTGTTGAAATTAATCAAATAATCGATGCATCGAATCGTGGACACGGACGATGTTGCATCGATAATCGGCAGGCTCATAATCGATTATTTCTGTTTACAATTTAATGTAGGCCTAACAACATTTCTGTTTACATATTCGGTTATGTTTTGCACATTCAGGAAGTGCCATGTGCTCAGCGCTGTATAGTTTTATGTATCCAATTTATTTAGTATTAGAGCACTGCAGAATATTTACTTTCTGAAAGCTTGAAAAGCTATGAATTAAATATCCTACATGGCTTTAATAGAAAAATATATTTGACGCATTGTGATGTATCGAATCAAATTGCTGACATGATAATCATAATCGAAAGATCAGTGAAGACTCACACCTCTACTCAGCAAAAAGACATAAAAGACTAGAAACGTGCAGTGCCATCTTAGATCTAAAACTGTCAGTGTTAGGACTTGAAATGCAAAAAGGAAGAAAAGCAAATGGCAGTGAGAGTGGTTTGAACCAAACAGCCACGTGCACTGGATTATACGTGGAAATGTGCATATATTACACAAGCAGGACATGATATGATCCATTAACATTTGAAACATAGTTCCCACAGAAATCAAACGAAGGTGTTGGTCCGACTGTGCTCACTAGGTTGGACGGTTTAACTAACGTTACTCTAACGTTACGTTCTCGTGCTCCTATTTCACTTGAGCAATAACCTCACAAGGTGGTGTATCGCTGGACAATGACGTTGCATTTCATTTACTGTTGCAATCAAATTTCCTAACGTGACACACTTTGCATCACCTCTGTTGTATATAAACACGCTGAAAGAGAGGTGCGACTAGGAATCACAATTTGGCAGGAAGTACAGCTCCGTGCCACAGGTCCCCCCCCCAGCACCAACAAGAGAAATAGCGCATGCGCAGTAAGGGGCGCCCAATTTAGCAAGATGTTGATGGTCACAGGTTGATGCAGGATAACACCGTGCATAATCCTGTGCACCTAGGTATTTCACTACCCGTCACAACAGCGCAATATCTGTACTGTGGTCATGGTTTAGAAAAGGCAAGCTAACACACGCCAGCTGTATTACTAGCTTAAAAAGCCCTGTGATAGATAAACCACAGGAATAAGCTAGCAGCTAACCATCTGTGCAACTACGAAACTCATAGCTAACGTTAATGCTAAGAGGACTGTATGAAAAGTGTAATGTTAGTGCTGGGTAACTAAGCTTCTACACCAAAATATTCACTGTGAAGTCGAGTATCACAAACACGCCCTCGCACATATGTTTACAAGACATAATATAGGGATCGCCACAATACTTTGTCAGCCAAAGAGCAAGATCACTGTCTCTCATGTAGCATGTCTGCCAGTTAGCTAGCTGGTTAGCTACTCCTGTAGCATCCCATTCAGATTGAATGGTGCTAGCAATTTAGCCTGCTACCAATTTAGCTACAAGAAGCTAACGTCCAGAGCCTCACCTTTTGGTCAATGTCCCCTACCACGTAGAATTTGACATCTTTGAAAAGTTCTTCGACAACCTTATTTTCCTCCTCAGACATGATTGTCCATTAATGTCATGGGATTATATTTTAAAAACCCAGTTAAAAACTGAAAGAGTAAAGTGTCTACGTTACAGCAGCTAGTTTAGAGCGTAATTTACAGTAAACCGGAGACACTCTAGCGCCAAATCACTGAGCGCGCCTTGGGCTACAGCATTCTAAAATACAGAGGGGGGTCTGTAATATATTATTAGTTGTATATTAATTTCATTTGTATCTAATGCATTGTATCGCCTTATTTGGTTCTGTATAATGACAATTTGATCAAAAGTTATAATATCACAGATTTAAATGGGACGGAAATGTATAAATGTATTTTTCTAATAGACATATAACCCCCCTGTCATATGAAAGTTGGTGTTTTTATCCAGACGCGTAACCTAGATTATACCAATCAGACAGTGAAGTGAGGACATTTCATTGATGCAATTGTAAACTAGGTCTTAGTTTGTTAATGTAGCAAAAAACAAAATACATAACATTAATTTTTGAAATGGAATATTTCCTTTAAATAAAATATGGTAAAGTGATAGGAATTAAGAAAAATGATGGATGACCGGCATCATTTTATAATAATGAATAAATAACATAATGTGATGATTGTAAATTTTAGTTTTAACTTTGCTGCATGGGAGCGGGGCTCAAAAAATATAATATTTTCAACGAAGTTTAAAAGAAGATTAGAGCAGGTCATAAACCGCTCGCCGGCTGCTGGTGTCTGTATCAGAAGAACTCCATTCACAAAAACAAAGAAATAACAACGACGCAATTCGAATTACTCAAATCCTAAAAATGGACACATTATATTTTCTGTATCTGTCAGAGCATCTCCTGTAATTCGGCGAACACCATATCCGGGTGTTATAACCCTTCTTCTCACCAGACACACCGCCGTGTTTCTCATTAACGTAAAATAGACCAGAGGAAAAGCACCCTTTCACTTCAACACAACACAGCGCTTTCTATAGTCACTGTTGTGTCTTCCTGATGTTAGCAGATTCTCTCTCATCAACTTCTTACATAACTTTATCTGACGCCCATGCTGCAGTACCACTCTCCGCCTGAACTGTTAGTGATGCGCTGGCAGGGGGCGCTGTTTCCCAAAAACATAACATTAAACTTTTAAGAGAAACCTGAGTATGGATGAACTCTGTTGAGCGGGGCCGGGCGATTATTCAAGTAAAATTAACAACACTGAATTGTAAAATAAATAAAATAAATAAAATAAATAAATAACTCTGTTACAAGTAAAAGCCCTGTATTAAAATCAAAATATAGGCTTAAATGTACTCATTATGCAGAATGGCCCATTTCCGAATCATATATAGGCCTATTATATTAAAATTAGTGACGCATGTATGTCTTTTGGTCGTTTATGTGTCTTCACTTGTTTTATCATCACTTTAGCATGATAACATTTTTAAAAAAGAAAACATTTTTTTGGCTTTTTATTCTTTTACATAATGCTTAGCTACACTTTTCAACCAGTGAGTCTGCAAACACCTTAGCCTACGGTATGTCACAACAAGAAAAATCGTTTTTTGCCACAATCCAAAAAATAGGAATATAGGAAAAAGATATGTCAAACATGTTAGTTGATACATTCATTGTTTGTTTGGCTCTGCACATGAGATTCTTCGACTAGAAGGAAAATGGAAAATATAAAGGGTACCGGGTCGACATTAAGCATGGCCCAATGGCCCAAAAAAGTGGCCACCAAATATCATCGGTGGCCCCCCGTGGCCACCAAATATCGTCGGTGGCCCCCCGTGGCCACCAAATATCGTCAGTGGCCCCCGTGGCCACCATGCAGGTATATCATGAGAATGACACCGGAGAACATAGCGCTCCTATAGGGAACGGTGCTGTTGTTACCACATTTCCGTGAAAATCATAATGTTGCAGTCCATTATCCATTTATTACTGATAGACTGAAGAAAGAGACAGCGAGAGAATAAATGTTTCCAAAGAACTTGAGTTTTCAATTTGAATGACTGATGAATGATTATATATTTTCATTCTGTTCACGTATTTTCATTTGTGGAAGTGTTAAATTGCATTAAATTGTCTTTTCTGTTTTGTTTTTAAAAGGTTACATTTGGGCCTCCAAAAATGTACTTTGGCCACCAAATTAAGGGGTTTGGTGGCCCGAAGGGGCCACTGTTTAAAAATATTAGCGCCTATCCCTGGGGGTAAATCTGTATTCACAGCCATAGCCGTTATTTTTGCTAACAACATGATCATTCTCTCTTAACCATGAACGTCACCACCAGCAGCCCATTTCTGACAACCACAGCTTTACCACTGAACCATGTGTAATTCAGATTTTCTAAGATGTCACTTCTTCTACAATTTGTTCCTGCGTTAGTTAATTACTTCATTCATTAGTAGGTGTCAAGCCAACTGTCAAGGACGCACACACAGGTAGGTCTGCGTGCAAACACACACACACACACACACACACACACACACACACACACACACACACACACACACACACACACACACAAACACACACACCCTGCGTCAGTGCTAAAGAACCCTGACAAACTGAACTGCAGCCAAATGAGAGCAGTAATTGGAGGAGCTTTCTGACAGCTACATTAATGATGTAGATGGTCACCTATTGACCTTATTGGTAGGAAATGTAGACATTACTTTAGACACACCACCTGTCATCATGTTGGTCTTGGCCCCCCGCATCTGATCAAACGGAGACACAGCCACGGGAACAGTCATTGACAGCTACATTAATGCTGAGGCTGGTCACCTGGTGACCACACACCTAGATTAGATTTAGACATACCTCTTTAGGCACGGATCTGACATGATGTAGCACACTCATTAAGGAGCTGAGCGTTTACCCATGTGGTGTTTTCTTCCACAGGTACGGGAGTTATATCTTCATATGTGAATTGGATGACTTTTCCAATCTGATCACTTTATCTCTGTTCATGCGAATGAGCCGTAGGCCTGATGTGATCTATAGCTGTTGCACATTACAGCTTTCATCTCCCCTGACGTCATACGTGGCGGATTAAAATGTCCATAAAAAAAAAAAAAAAAAAAATGTCTAAAATAAAAATCTGGACTTTTATAATATGACCCACAGGAGCATTTCATAAAATATCTCTAAACCAGAGAACGTCAGTCACGGTTTTGAATGTAAAGGTCGCAATTTGAAACACGTCTTTAACGTTGTTAAATGGTTGCAGTTTGGTTAGGAACAAAAACTACTTATTTAAGTCAGAGCCCGTCTACGGAGAGCCTGTTCACTCCCTATTAAGCCCCATTGTACCGAATTTGGTTGCAGTTCCACCAGACTTCCACTGGGGGGTGATCGTGTCTATGGAGCTTTACGGCTAAATTTGTCTCTTTCGCCTGATTGTCGTTGAGAAATCTCAGATTTGATTGTAGTTTTTGCAAGTTCAACATGGATTATAGGTCGAAAGTTGAATGAATGAGTACTTATGTCCTTTTGATTTCTTACAGGTTGAGTCGTTGTTGCCCATAACACGCTAGCATTCTGCTAATGAATGCTGATTGGTCAGCGAAGGACTGATTACGACCAGAGATCCTGCTTGATGGCATATATATATATATATATATATATATATATATATATATATGTGTGTGTGTGTGTGTGTGTGTGGTGTGTGTGTGTGTGTGTGTGTGTGTGTGTGAATATTTCGGCGTGGTCGTTAAAACATTAGCAAACCTAACCTCTTTCTAGCACGTGTATTGACAGGGAGAGCCTAACCTGTCAGCTGTGTTGTTGATGTCTCGAGAGAGAACAAAGGAAGTGACTCAGAGCTTGCTGTAAAGCAGTATCTCCGGCCGTACGATGTGTATGACGTCATTGACATTTTAAAAGGCTTTTTAGAACGAAAAAGCGACTTTAAAAAAATATAACACCCAGCAGTGGGTATTTTCTTAGCCTCCCCTTTCGAATGCAACATTCAAATTACTAGACAAAAAATTATATCCTGAGAAAAGTGGATTTTGAGGGGTCTAGCTCCATAGAGCTCCATTCATTCTGCACTTGCCCGTGAGCGCCCTCATGTGGAACCAGAGTGGAACTGCAACCGGTTCAGAAGCCGGAAGTTTCCCGAGAGTGGAAGTTCTCCCCTTATTAGACATTCTCTGGTTAGGTTTAGAAAAGATCGTGGTTATACTGTCTATGGGTTAAAATCATCCGTTACTTTACTTCCAGTTTACTCACGTGATGCTGCACGTGACGTTTGTTAAGTTAAAAAAAACTCACCCATTTACTTTTAATGTCAAACGGGACTCAAACTCTGCTCTTCCAGGTGAAAGTCCTGTGTTTGTTTGACGCATCCACCATGACAACATACCACATAAATGTACCTTACATCCAGTTTTGCTCCTGCCATAATTACTACAGCCACTAGAGGGCGTCGCCACTAGAAATGTAAATATAGGTCGTAATTGCTCGTTCAAACGACTTCTGGGAGCCTTTTTCAGGGGAGGACATTCTACAAAACAGACGACAGCATCAGCTGTTTCAGCAAACGCCCCAAAACATGATCTGTTTACGTTAAAGTGACAAATCCCTCTGGAAGCTTAAACAAATTAATTTTTTTAATTACGATGGGATAAAAGGAGGAAGTCATGTGACGTTATTATAGAGCAACAAAGTCGACGTAAAGAGGACGGGAGAGGATGGATTGAATTTTTTGCGTTCCAGACACAATTTTTAGCCCGTAAATCACGACTTCAAGTCACGACTCACTATGCTCACAACTTGGTAGCGTTCCAGGCAAAGTCACGAGCTGGCTAGCTAAACATTGTGCTGTTGGCAGGGTTCAGGGTTAGCTAGCGACTACCTAATGTTGAAGTTAGCTAGCGCTAGCTGATACTAACGATTTCTAGTCGGCGACATATTTTGGGCTTCATTTAATAAACATAACCTGTAGTAGTACACAATCATATGTGTATTGTTTTGATTACAATGTGCAGAATTACTTCACGTTGCCTATTTATGTCTATTTCTCACCGTTAATCACCGGCATCTGTACAGCATCAATAGGGGTCGCCATTGTTGTTTATGTGTGTGTGATGTCAAAAACTGTAACTAGGAGTACAACTATTTGGTACGAGTTCACGAGTAGTAAGTTACAGGTTTGACTGCCGTTCCAGGGCACTTTCACAGCTAGAAGGTTGTGAAAACACTGGTTACGGATTGCCTGGATCGCAGCATTTGACACAGGAAGCCTCCGTTTGTTTCTTGTTTCCTACAGACAGTCAATGTTAGTATCTTTTAACCATGACCATGTAGTTATTACTGTAACCATGACGACTGAGATACCCTAACCTTAGCTAAATACTTATTTTCACCCAAACCATGATGTTGGTCTAAACCTAACCAAGTCTTGTTTGTGCGTAAATCTTACCAAACTTGAACCATAGTGTCGTCACATCATTAAACAGTGACGCGTAACCGTTTGGAAGTCTCAGACAGCTGATGTCGTGCTGCTGATAGGGGCGTCAGATCAGAAAACCCTTCTCTGTGTCGTTGTGGAGGACATGGAAAGACTTTCTGTGTTCAGGTGGTCCCTGGAAAATACATCATATGAGCTGAACCGTTACAAAAGCAATAACTGGATGATGAAATAATGAAAGCCTGACATAAACCAACTGTCCACTGTTTCTTCTTTTAGCAGTCTGTTTTATCACTATATAGGCTTGTTTGAACACCAAAAAAGAGAAATCAAAGTATATTTACGTATGTGGACTTGAGACTTGGTGACTTGGACTCGAGTCGGCTCGAGTCACCGTTTTGATGACTTGCGACTTGGCAAAAAATAAAATGACTTGAGAATCGACTATCTAGAATCGGGTTTGGGTGTTTAAAAAAAGTGACTTGATTTTGGACTTGATTTGCCTTGACTTGACATGACTTGAAATAACTGATAGAACTCAAAACTTGCTTGAGACTTGGACCAAATGACTTGAGACTTACTTGGGAATGACCAAAGATGACTTGGTCACAACACTGACATTTAGAACTAATTTGCTACATTATTAATAATATTAATAATACATTTTATTTATATAGCGCTTTACATGGTACTCAAAGACACTTTACAGTAAAACCAGCACATATAGCACATTAAAAACAGATTAGCAATAAAACCATCATATAAAAGGCAGTGGTGGCCTAAAGGTTAGAGAAGCGAGCTTGTGACCGGGAGGTTGTCGGTTCAATCCCCAGACTGACAGGATAAAAATCTGGGCGGGGAAAGTGAAAGAACAGCGCACTGTCCCTCCCTCATTACCACCACTGAGGTGCCCTTGATCAAGGCCCTTAACCTCCAACTGCTCCAGCAGATCAGACTGTGGTTGTACTGGGCACCTTCTAGGTATGAATGTGGAATTGTGTGAATGTGACAGGTCGTTGTTGCAAATGAGAAGTTGTTCTCAATCGACTTACCTGGATAAATAAATAAATAAATAAAAACAAGCATATTAAAAGCAATAAAACCAGTAACTATCAGGTGAGAAATGTAAGACCATTGTAAGTGGAAAGCTAATCTGAAGAGGTGTGTTTTGAATAGTGTACATTAGTCTTTAGTTGTCCATCTTGAAGCCAAATGTCACAAATCGTTAAGTCGGGCTTATTAGTGAATGATTAGTTGATGTTTTTGTGAGGCTCAGCATTGGAAGTGTGGATGATTCTCTCTCTCTCTCTCTCCCACTCACCGGGGAGGAGGGAGCGATTTGGCTTCTGGGGCTCTGGCCCCTAACGTTTTCTCAAAAGCCTTGAATCTTTTAGGTTTATAAAAATACTTTCTCCTTTGTGTCATGTCCCCTCAGTCTCTCTGACTGGACTGGAGACAAATGAATGGAGCAAAAGATCTATTTCTGGGGAAATATCGCCATCTGTAGGTCCGCCCTAACATTGTCATGGGGGGTGTTCTATGCTACTACTACTACTACTACTACTACTACTACTACTACTACTACTACTACTACTTGATACTACTATGCTATTCCCTAAAGATATCTAATATAATTGAGTAAATGTTCTTCTGTTGGCCTAATATTAAATTCAGAAGACCACATTTCCTTGGCATCGTTAGGAATCCTTGATTTGCAATTAGAGCAGCCCAGATTATTATGATTCAAACGTAGTCAGTTAACAAACCTTTGTTATGCAACTTTACAATAGTAACAAAAATGATATTGCTTGTGAAGAAAATACAGAGCTCCTCCATACACCGCCAGTGTATTCTCTCCGTACATGAAATGTTGTCATCAGACCATTATGGAGCAGCAGTACATTTTAATACAATGGGTGTTAATTGAAAAACAGAGAATGACCTCCAAGAGCCAGAGTGGAGAGAAAGAAGCGCAAGATTGTCTAATAGAAAACTTCCCCAGGGTTTTAAAGACAGTGGTACTTACTGCCACCCAGATTCAATCAGCACACAGAGCAACGCCGTTTTAATTAGGGCATTTAAAGTATGATATTTGGCTGGAATAATAATAGCCTTTGCCTAGTTGGTGTAAAGATGACAGACTGAGTGGGAGATAATGAATAGTAAAAAGTGAAGAGAGATGGTCAGGCCAAGGGCATATTCCTAGTAAGTCAGTACAATAATTGTCTTTTTTTCCCCTTTCCCTGTGTGGTACATGTCTTACATTACATTACTTCTTTGTCATTTCAAAAAAGCTACAAATCTTTTCAAATTGTGACTAGTGAAACAAATGTTTTAGTTAATAATGCAGTTTGTAATGCAACATATCATACACTTTGATTTCATGCAGGCATTTGAAAATGGCTCTGATCTGAACACCTTTAAACTTGCCTCCATCGACAGATAAAATACACTTTAATCTCCTTGTACTGGACAAATAAAGCATGTTTATCACATTTTCCATATATATATATATATATATATATATATATATATATATATATATATATATGGCATGTGGAAAACCATTTCATATGTAAGAAATTAGGGTTGGGGGTGCCTGGTTGGCTCACCTGGTAGAGCGCACGTCCCATGTACAGAGGCTCAGTCCTTGTCGCAGCGGCCCAGGGTTCAGTTCCGACCTGCAGCTTTTTGCTGATGAGATAAGATAAGCCTTTATTGTCTCCTGTAGGAGAAATTCGTCTTGGGCATTCCAAAGGAAAAAAAGAAGAAAGAAGAAGAAAAAAAAGCGACGCATGGCATAAACACAGTAAACATACAGTAAACATACATAAAACATAAGCATACATTATCTCATCCAAATGCGTTCAGTTAACAGCCAGTAAACCTCACACAAGACCCCCCTCCAAACACACACACACCTTCCCCCACACACACACCTTCCCCCACACTGCTGCATGTCTTCCCCCTCTCTCTCCCACTTTCCTGTCTTAATCTGTCCTATAAATAAAGGCAATAAAAGCCAGACATTTAAATGAAAAAGAAACTATTATTTTTAATAAAAAAAGAGAAGAAATATAAGGTGGGAAGTTGAAAATAAAGGCGCATCTTATAAAGATGACGATATGTATCGATATCGTCACTTTGCACCGCTGATATTGGATCGATATATCGATCCAGAGTGATGTATCGTTGCACGTTACAACACTAGGCATTTTAGGGCTTTTCTGTGATGACTCATGAATCATTTCAACATTAAACATGAACTGAAATAAGAATATGGGTTCCAATTTTATAAAATAACACATGCGCCACACCAAAACCCCAAACCAAAAAGACCTCACATCTGCATACATAACCAGGGATCCTTTATCAAAGATAATGTAAAAAAAAATCTGAATCCAAGATAATCCTGATGTGGAGAAAGCACCAACATTCTGGATACCTAAAAAACCTTTCCCTGTTCCTTTGGGCTGTCAAACTCAGTTTAACTAAGGGCCACACACTGGAAGAAGAGAATCACATCAAGGGCCAGCCAGACATTTAGGCTATAGTTTCTTTACATGCTTCTATTTACTGTAATCCAAAAAGATACATATTTGTGACTGTATTACTGCGTGTCTCATATAGTCTTTTCACTTACAGTTATGAAGCCTTGAAAAAGTCTGCAAAGAAGTTCCTTAGCCTGAGTATGCAAACTCTTCTGTCTCAAAGTTAGCAAATCTGCCAAATTCTGCTCTGAGTGTGGTGTAAATGCGGTTTGTAAACAGTTTTTTTGTGATTTTGGATTGCCGCAACTAGGTGGGCCAAAATGTTTTGTGAACCTAAATTGATATAGGCCGAATCAAAATG
>NC_053122.1:7781963-7784463 GCF_010015445.1 Perca fluviatilis
TGACTCGGGTCACCATGTTATCGCTCCTCGGTGCTGTAGCTACACTGCCGGGACTAGATTTCAGATATTCCAGCATCAAAAATCATATCTTCCGACTGATTGGGGCTGAGGACTTTGATTTGTCAAATAAGGATTTGTAAGTCCGATCCAGAAGCCCAGAGTCGTTCTTCAACTGTTGCTGCTGCTCTGTTGCATTGCTCTTTAGAGGATCAAAGTGGAAACGTAAGATTCAATCAAGATTCAATACTTTATTGCCATGCGACTAAATTGCGAGGAATTTGCTGCAGTGTGCTAATTACAACAACAAACAACAGAAAGCATTCATAGCAGGACAGTCCCATAAAAAAACATTAAGACACATATGGACCCCCACCCCCCTTACACACACACACACACACACACACACACACACACACACACACACACACACACACACACACACACACACACACACACACACACACACAGATGCATACCATTCAACCCATAATAAAACAGATAACTATGTTTATGTCACTGCATTGTTTCTTGCATTCAGCTACTACAATATACAATATAATATATAGATATATTATATTGTATATAGTAGCTGAATGCTTCTGCAGTAGCTGCTGTTAAGACAGCGGGATGTTTTGGATTTAATAAACTAAATAAACAGTAGTAAATATTAGACATGTTGTAATGAGGTCATCAGTTATCGCTCCTCGCTCAAGCTAGGATTATATTCATCATCAAAATGATATCTTCCAACTGATCTGACTTTTTTTCTCCATTTTGGAGACACACACACACACACGCGCGCCTTCCTAACCTCCATCCTGGACTATACACCTGCCCATTGCACAAACTATATTTTTTTACATGCACTCAATCCATTTTTACAGCTATTTTGTATATTTGTTTCTGTAGGCCTATTTATTGTTTAGTTCATATTAATGTTCAATATGTTTCTTTGTTTAAGTAGGCACAATTCCCTTGCAAGTCTTGGGCCTTCTTACTGAAGGGGCAATAAAAACCCTTTTTCTGATTCTGATTCTGTAATAATTCGACATGTGGAACGCACGAGGACTTTTATTTATCAAATAATGATCTATAAGTCCGATCATAAAAGCCCAGAGTGGTTCTTCAGCTGTCGTTGTCGCTGCTCTGTTGTGATCTGAAAGGCTTCTGTCAAGCACTTTAGAGGATCAGAGTGGAAGCATGTGTGACTGCTGCTCCTTTACAACCCCATAAACAGAAGCATGTAGCATATTTACATGCATAATCAAAATTACTAACTGCACTTTTTTTATTATTATTATTAGGCTACTAGGCTATTTACTTTCACAACACTCATAAGACTCACTGAAATGCCATCACAAGAATTTTCGTTTTTATGAGCCGGCTGAAGGAGAAAGACGATCAATTCCGCATGTGTGCAACATTTTATGTTTTTGTTTTTTTTTCATTTTCTTTTCCTCGGGTAACGTTTTCACAGGCTTATAAAACTTTGTCATTGTTATTTCATTAGTAAAATAGGCTGTTCGAAAACAATCTAATGCTTGACCATTCATATCTAACTCTTCCTAGCGCGGCCTCAAAGTTTGTTTGCAACAATGTGTGGCGTTCATCGCGCTCCGTTTCCGTCAGAATCAGCGCAGAGGGTTATGAAAAATATATAAATCTGATCTCTCAGATCACAATAATATACCGTGTTTATGCAAATGAGCCCAAAAATAAATCCATGTGTTATTTTTTGATGTGTTTCTTTTTCTTTCTTTTTTTAAAGATCACTTTGGGATTTTTTCGGCAGGTGGAAGTCTCTGCCGCTTCTGCGGTTACTTGGCTTAATGGCAACCTTTGTAAACATGACGCAGCAAAAAGTGCTGACCGCAATCAAACTGTCCTGAGGGTTTCTGTAACGACTCGAGTGAAATGTGAACACAATCAAAAACACAACACAAACACAATATATTAATAAATAAATAAATAAATAAATAAATAAATAAATAAATAAATAATGAATAAATAGCCTAAAGAAAGAAAGAAAGAACAGATAATAAGATCCTGGTGTTTCTTACGCTATACAATCCACGTTGCATTATTTTTTTATAGGCTACATGAAATGGCTATACCATGAATATTTAGAATACTCAAGGCTAGGTGAAATATGAATAATGAATGCGTGCATAATGTGGCCTATATAGTATTTCAATAAAACAGGAGTCAAACCGGCGGAGATGGATTCATGTGCTGATCTTGTTATTCAGAAATAAGACTTCATCCCGACTCTGTCTCTCAGCGTCATGTGTTCTGTCACGTAATATCACCCATCAGACACCGGGGCTCCGATTATATTCAGGACTCCTAAAGGCCACACGGTCGCCCTCTTTGTGACAATGTGAGAGCATGGTTCACTCGTTCATTTAGAAAGCTTTAGAAGAGGCCTTATAGCTACATCAAATTGCTCCTCTCTTGAACTTTGATACTCTGGTTTACTCTAGATTTTTAAAAATAATAC
>NC_053122.1:8441963-8581963 GCF_010015445.1 Perca fluviatilis
GGGTAATTATATACAAGGAAGTTGAACTTTTTTTCTTATAGGAATGAAGGGGGCTACGCCTTGAACGCTATATCCAGGTTTTATTATACATCCATGGTCTCTTAACCTTCCCGTCATTGCAGCCGGGTACTGACTATAATGGAGTATAGTGGCACGTTCTACCGTGAATTTTCACCAATAAAGGAGTCTAAACCAAAAACTACACAAACGGACATGTTCCACCAGGAATCTTTCGCAATTGGGGAGAAATTAACAACATCAGCAACCAAAATGACAGCTTTCCCTGACGTTAGCATCTAGCCACATGTTGCAGTGCATGTGATGTAAACACTGCAGTAACTTCGTTTTCTGCAGGAAACTTTCTCGGCTGTAATGTGCTGATGTGTTCAGTAGTGGCCAGTGCCATCAAAGCTGGGGGGAAACATCTACCCAAAGATCCCCATTTGTATCAGTTCCTGTTACAGTTTTTTCCGATTGCTAAACGACAGTGGGCACAACTGGAGTCACATGTGCAAAACTCAAACTACAGTCTGCACTACCAACGGTCACCTGATCTAAACAGTAAAAGGAAAAAATATAGATTGTATAGCATACCAATTTTTACATAAAGTAAACAAGAAGGAATGAAAATCAGCAGTTTTCTTCAATAAAGTATTTTGTCTCTAGTAATTTATGGAATTACTGGGGAAAAAAAACTAAAGGTACATACGTAACAGTACCAAAGAATAGTGTGACTAATCCTGCCTCTCTCCAGCATCATGTGGCAAGTTTTCTTCATCACATTGGATGTCTTCATCATCTCTAAATACAAATGAATGTGGTGTTTCTATTGCTTTCACCTCCATTACTTTCTGACGCAGTTTTACTATTGTAAAGATATAGTGTTTTTCACTTTTTTTTTATAGCTGTGTATATAACCTCAGACATCTTACCTGGACATATTGGTATCTTTGCTCTTTTACCCGTTTCTCTCAAACGGTACAGTGTATAATTGTTTCATTCTTATTTGGTGTTTGTAAACAAAAAAAGGCTTTCTGAGCTTTCTCTATATAAATACCATATATGTTCACTAACTAGTCTAAAACAAGACACCTGCTTAGGCTTTCAGCTAAAATTGCAATCAGCAGTGTTTGATAGGCACCAGACTGAAATCTATTCTGTTTTGAATGTGTGGTTAACAGTTTTGACAGCAGTGTGTTAGCATTTGAACAAAGTGCTGTAAATCTACAGTGTTGTTGTGGTTAAAGTCATGGGATAAGTGTGTAGAGTTTTGAAAACGGTGTTCAAGCTATGAAAAACCAACTAGAGTTTGGTCCACATGAACTGCTGCTGTGGAGACTGTAGTTAGCGTTTTGCACATGTGACTCCAGTTGTGCCCACTGTCGTTTAGCAATTGAAAAAAACTGTAAGTAGTGGGACTCCTTCCATTCAGAATGAATCTCCGCCAGCTACCTCAGACTTTATATTTGCTCAGGTTCTTTTATACAGTCATATAAAATGACTGTGAAAAATAGTAGGTTTTAATCAGATGTATATTGCCACCAGTAGAAAAAATGCTGCTTATTTAAGCCCCCTGTTTTTCGGGTCCTTGTACAGTTATGTCTGACTTTACTAACACATCATTTGAAGTGAATCACTTCCTCCCTTGACTCAGTTACATTTTATTTTTAGACAGTGTTGTGAGTTCAATGTCTTTTCAGTGAGACACAGTTATTCAGGACTTCCATAATTTTCCATAGAACATACATCCAGTGTTTAATCCAGGGCTGTTTTCAAATCTAAGGAAACATCATTCATTCAAAGAGGAGAAACTAATGATATAAGTCTGGACATTTAGACATATCTAAAGCCTGTGGCCTCTATTTTCCATGTCTCTTTTTTTCTCTATAAAAAAAACAAAACACATAGTAGTGGTCCTGTGGGTATTGATGATATAGATTAGAAGGCCATAGCTTAATGTCAGTCTTTTGGTT
Organism: Perca fluviatilis; assembly: GCF_010015445.1. NCBI lineage: Eukaryota > Metazoa > Chordata > Actinopteri > Perciformes > Percidae > Perca > Perca fluviatilis. The sequence goes on from NC_053122.1 coordinate 8,443,937, forward strand.
GGCGTCGTCAGCAGTAAGTTTTCATAAATTAATTGTTAAATTTGCCCACACATGAGCAAGAAAGGCCGTCTGTTTTTGACTGACATTAAACCATGGCCTTAGACAGTAACAAACATTCTCTCATTTAGTCTCCAGAAATATATGATACACCCTCAATAGCGTACTCTATAGTTGTTAGTATATTCAAATTTAGATTCGAAGATTATTGTGGGATCGATATGTCACGCCCCTTTTAATGAACTCGATACACTGCCAAGTGGACACAAGCACAACAGACAGTTTTAACCGCTTCGGACTTTCTACTTGATCAGGGAAAATCATTGCACTCACGTGCTGACGCTCATATCTATTACCATTTATGCATCCCTCATACAGATCGATTATAGGAGCACTTCCTCAACAGTTCAAGACCAACAACATTCAATAGAAAGTCACAATGCAGTCTGCATGGAGTGCTGCTCGGGTGTGTGGAAACTACATGTGTATGTATTTTATAAACTTTCCTTGTTTATTGCTTTTTTGTTTTATAATGTGTTTGATTATTGCTGATTGGTTTACTGCTGAACATGGTCTGTCGTGTGACTACCTGTTCACAACAATCATGTGACTCTCTACCTACTGACCATTAGGCATGGGCTTGTATGAGATTCTGACAGTATGATAACCTTCAGTAAAAATATCACGGTTTCACGGTACGGTGTTGCAATTTTTTTTTTTTTCATTGAACACAATGTATTTTATTTTGAAACACACTGCACACTGGCAAAGAGAAGGATTTCAAAACTGCACTTTCTGTCCTTGAAGACTCCTAAAAAACTGCTCTTTTTTCTCACCGGACGACAGAAGATTGTGGCGTCCGGTGACTTTCCCGCGCAGAAACTCAAGGGAAGATAATGACCTCTTCTGAAGAGTCCATCATGTTTTTTTAATCCTTTGTGTCCTCCTTGGCTACTAGCAACTGCATGGAGGAGGGGTGGGGGCTCTGCGCGATCATGGAAGCCTTGTACCATGTGGATGCGCCGACAGTTTTGTTGTCATTACTTAGAATTCCTCATGGGGGCGACAGAAACGTTACTATGCACTATATATTTAAAACCGTGACTTTTTAAAACCACAGTATACCTTGAAACTGGTAATCGGCCCATGCCTACTGACTATGTGACTACTGGCCAATAGGCTATAAGATACAGTTCAAATGTAAACATTTTATACTTGCCCTGATGAAGGCCTCAACAGCCGAAACGCATTGCCTTGTTTTAATGATTTAGCCAAGAAATATAATAAAGGCTTTTTAAAGGAAGTCTAAAAAAGCCTTTATTATATTTTCTGTAATTCTCTCCTGAGTGCCTCAGTGTCCTTAAACCCTTGGATTTAATAGTAGTTTATCTTTCAAAATGATGCTTAATGTTTCACTATCAAAGCATTTCTGTGATTGGTCCTTTGCTGTCACACCTCAAATGATTTGTACCAGAGCCCCCTATCAGTTGTTGATTTTGCTGCACAATATTAGTATAATAATTTAATTTTTAAATGTATCAAACAAGCAACGGAAAGCCACAGAGCGTTGGTGATATCTCTAACATTTCTTGTGAAGGAACTCCAGCGGGAGAGTGGGGGGGTTCTACTGATCTCAGTGTGTGTGAGTGTGTGGCTTATCCTAGCTCACTGGGAGTTACTGTGGCTTGTTAGCAGCCCTTCTACCAGTGGAGCTGTCAGGTTGTGTTAAGCAGTCCTGTCACGGGCCAAGTAGGACAGAGAAAACTCACACACACTCTCTCTCACACACATAAACACACACACACACACACACACACACACACACACACACACACACACACACACACACACACACACACACACACACACACACACACACACACACACACATACCTTTCCCACAACTCTTCCACAAAAGCAAGAGTGCAAGTACACACACAGCCTTGCATGCAGCATACACATCAACACTGTGCCCCTGCATGGCTGTTCATCTGTAATAAAACTGCCTTGCGAGCAGTCTGAACCCTGGAGCCTTTTCCCATAGTCGCCTGAGATGTGAACTCACTGTTATATAAGATCAGAGAGAGGGGACTTCTTACAGTACTGTTACCTGCAATAATAAGTGCAAGCTGATTGGATGAGTTTGCCTAGTACACCGAGTAGAAATGGCTGGCAGACAGGCTTTGAACTGGAAAGACATTCACTTTTAATACTATCCTATGCTCCTATGCTCCTATGTTCCTATCATTCATATGCTGCCTGTGTTTACTTTTAAATTTATTGCTTCCAGTTCTTGAATCATCCACCTACTTTTTCGAATGGATCCGGTAATTTTGACGTTTGGTGTTGCCCCAAACAACGGCTTGTTCTTGGTTACCAGCTGAGCCACTCAGTGCCACTCAGAGCCTTTGTGTGTGGGATTTAAGTTGATGACGGTATGATCACATTACACTTTCGCCCTACAGATGTTGGCTCCATCTTCCATCCAGCTCAAACAACGGACAAATCCAAGCATGCATGTTCCATCTCCAGTCAGCTCTTTCTGACCTGCAGATCAGAGTTCACTTGTATTCAACTTTGACCATGTGGATGTGCACGATCAACCAATAGAAACACTGATGCGCTACAGTATGTTTGAAAAATGAGTCATTCTAGTGTGTGTGTGTGTGTGTGTGTCATCGTCTTGTTTAGCGCAATGTTACACTACTCGACTACAATCCGCATCATTGTTCTTGTAGGCTGGTCAAAGTCTGTGATCATAATTTTGATTTTAATTACCTTAAAATATAAAATTATATGTTTATCAATATACACACATGCCCCCATACATTTATACTCATACGTAAGCATTTAAAAAAACAACCATACACTTACATACAACCTTTCATACATACAAAAAATGACATGAAACAACAATATACAACACAAACACACAAAAAAGATTTAAAAAAAACAAAAAAACACTACAGCTATCAGCTATCCATGTTTTGTTCCATTTAGTTCTGTATTGTCTGACTGCTGTAGGCAGGCTTGTTCTGCACTGGATGTATGAAAGATTGTTGCTGCTTCGTAGCAGTGTGTTTGTATTTTCTGCGCGTGTCTTTGGGATTTGGGGAATGAATCTGAAATAGAAATGGATAAGTTAAGGTTTATAAAAATTAAAACTGATTATTTGAAACACAAACGTGTGGTCCTCCTGCTGGTTTTCTTTATGTATGCACTTCCTATCTCCCAGAGTTTCCCAATGCTCTGCACATCCTAAGTGTGGATTGTGTTGATTCTTTTCACTATGAGAGCAGAAAGCATCATCAAAATCTGAAGGAAGGCATGGGGTAAGAACTTGGTCCCATTAAAACAGGACTGTGGGGCACATGGGTATGCTTTAATTAAAGGTTAAAAGTTGAAATGTCTTAAAGTGATGGTTCGGAGTAATTTCACCCTAGGGTCCTTTGCACCATGACCTCGAGCCAAACACCCCCCCAGAAGCTTTTTTCACCTGGGTCTAACATTGGGAGCGTTAGCGTAGAGTAGCGTTATCAGATGAATAGCTTAGCGCAGGGGCTAATGGACCCACGTTTGTATCTCGTAAATGACCCCACTAATAATGCCCGAAATGATACCAAACGTCTACTCATTGGTCAGGCAAGATGGCGGCAAGCTATACAGGTGCTACAGGTGCTCTTGTAGCCCTCTTAACATACTCCTTTGTTTGCAACTTTTTAAACCACCAATTTTTTAATTTTCAAGTTTGCAAATGGGAATATGATCAAAAACCGCTTGGCAGTTGCAAGCTTTTTGATTCAGGACGAAACGTGATGCTCGCGCATTCTTGGAGGTACTCCACAAGAAACAAATACGCACATGGCATTGTTCACAGAGAACGCAGGAGAAATAAGTTGATCATATCTCTATATCTCAGTGCCCTGGGCCTGAAAATCAATCTCTTCGGGGAATTGGAGATTTTACGGCGGCGGACATGGAAAGTGGCGACACACGGAATGAGGGTGTGTTGGACGGCAGGTGTGTGGTAACGGAGTTTGAAGAAAAGTTTGAACAACTAACCGGCAAGCACGTGGAGATTTTTCTTTGTTTTTGTGGGAGCTGACAATGGATGGCTCGGTGAAAACCTGGCGGGGAAGTTTCTTTGCCATCGGACCGGGCTGTGCCACGGCAATTGGTCAGCGGTCGGAGGCTGGCGGCGGGGGACGCACGGAGGGGTCTGTACAGACTCATGCTGGCTCTCTCGTGGTGGAAAAGATACAAACAGAGTCTCCGTTCCTGGACTTCAGTCTCACCAAAGGTCTACACATTGTGCACCTCAATGTTCGCAGTCTTTTTTCTGAATTAGATGAGATAAGATTAATGATGTGTAATTGTAAAGCTGAGATTGTGTGCTTTTCAGAGACCTGGCTGGACGCTTCGATCAGTGATATAGAAATTGAAAATTATGTTGTTTTAAGAAAAGATAGAAATTGTAATGGGGGCGGAGTATGTGTTCATATTAGGGCTGATATTTGTTTTAACTGCAGAATTGATTTAAATCATGCTTTTATTGAAGCTGTGTGGTTTGATGTACAGTTAACTAAAAGTAAGCCTATTTTAATTGGGGCTCTGTATAGACCTCCTGATCAGAATAATTTCTATCAGTTGTTGGAAGAACTTTTTGTTCCATGTAGTGATTTTAAGGGTGAGGTTATAATGATAGGTGATTTTAATACTGATGTTTCTAACAAAAATCATGGGATGTATAAAGCCTTTAATAGGTTTTGCCAGGTTCTGGATCTACAGCAAATAATTAAAGAGCCCACACGAGTAGCTAAAATGAGTCAAACGGTCATTGATCTCATTTTGGTATCAGAGCAATCTATGATTTCTCAGAGTGGGGTTGTAAATTGTACTATGAGTGACCACTCATTAATTTATTGTACAAGGAAAAAATTTAAAGTTGCATTGAAGAAACAAAACACAATTAAGATCAGGTCATTAAAAAAATATAGTCGTGAGGTTTTTATTGAGTGTTTTAAATCACTGAATTGGCCTCTAGTGTTATGTTTGGATGTTGATGAGGCATGGGAGCAGTTTAAAAATTTGTTCTTAGAGGCATTAGATAAAGTTGCTCCTATAAAAATGATCATCAAAGCATCATCAAAATCTGAAGGAAGGCATGGGGTAAGAACTTGGTCCCATTAAAACAGGACTGTGGGGCACATGGGTATGCTTTAATTAAAGGTTAAAAGTTGAAATGTTTTAAAGTGATGGTTCGGAGTAATTTCACCCTAGGGTCCTTTGCACCATGACCTCGAGCCAAACACCCCCCCCCCAGAAGCTTTTTTCACCTGGGTCTAACATTGGGAGCGTTAGCGTAGAGTAGCGTTATCAGCTGAATAGCTTAGCGCAGGGGCTAATGGACCCACGTTTGTATCTCGTAAATGACCCCACTAATAATGCCTGAAATGATACCAAACGTCTACTCATTGGTCAGGCAAGATGGCGGCAAGCTATACAGGTGCTACAGGTGCTCTTGTAGCCCTCTTAACATACTCCTTTGTTTGCAACTTTTTAAACCACCAATTTTTTAATTTTCAAGTTTGCAAATGGGAATATGATCAAAAACCGCTTGGCAGTTGCAAGCTTTTTGATTCAGGACGAAACGTGATGCTCGCGCATTCTTGGAGGTACTCCACAAGAAACAAATACGCGCATGGCATTGTTCACAGAGAACGCAGGAGAAATAAGTTGATCATATCTCTATGCCTTTTGTTATCGGGAGACATTCATCAGTGCCCTGGGCCTGAAAATCAATCTCTTCGGGGAATTGGAGATTTTACGACGGCGGACATGGAAAGTGGCAGACACCGGAATGAGGGTGTGTTGGACGGCAGGTGTGTGGTAACGGAGTTTGAAGAAAAGTTTGAACAACTAACCGGCAAGCACGTGGAGATCGTAGAGCACCTTTCTGTGGGAGCGGCAATGGATGGCTCGGTGAAAACCTGGCGGGGGGAAGTTTCTTTGCCATCGGACGGGCTGTGCCGACGGAGTGGTCAGCGGTCGGAGGCTGGCGGCGGGGGACGCACGGAGGGGTCTGTACAGACTCATGCTGGCTCTCTCGTGGTGGAAAAGATACAAACAGAGTCTCCGTTCCTGGACTTCAGTCTCACCAAAGGTCTACACATTGTGCACCTCAATGTTCGCAGTCTTTTTTTCTGAATTAGATGAGATAAGATTAATGATGTGTAATTGTAAAGCTGAGATTGTGTGCTTTTCAGAGACCTGGCTGGATGCTTCGATCAGTGATATAGAAATTTAAATTGAAAATGATGTTGTTTTAAGAAAAGATAGAAATTGTAATGGGGGCGGAGTATGTGTTTATATTAGGGCTGATATTTGTTTTAACTGCAGAATTGATTTAAATCATGCTCTTATTGAAGCTGTGTGGTTTGATGTACAGTTAACTAAAAATAAGCCTATTTTAATTGGGGCTCTGTATAGACCTCCTGATCAGAATAATTTCTATCAGTTGTTGGAAGAACTTTTTGTTCCATGTAGTGATTTTAAGGGTGAGGTTATAATGATAGGTGATTTTAATACTGATGTTTCTAACAAAAATCATGGGATGTATAAAGCCTTTAATAGGTTTTGCCAGGTTCTGGATCTACAGCAAATAATTAAAGAGCCCACACGAGTAGCTAAAATGAGTCAAACGGTCATTGATCTCATTTTGGTATTAGAGCAATCTATGATTTCTCAGAGTGGGGTTGTAAATTGTACTATGAGTGACCACTCATTAATTTATTGTACAAGGAAAAAATTTTAAGTTGCATTGAAGAAACAAAACACAATTAAGATCAGGTCATTAAAAAAATATAGTCGTGAGGTTTTTATTGAGTGTTTTAAATCACTGAATTGGCCTCTAGTGTTATGTTTGGATGTTGATGAGGCATGGGAGCAGTTTAAAAATTTGTTCTTAGAGGCATTAGATAAAGTTGATCCTATAAAAATGATTCAAGTAAAACTGAGGTCAGAGCCATGGATGAATGGTGATATTTTAGAAGCAATTACTAATAGAAATAAAGCCTTTTCTGTTTTTAGGAAGAGTAAAGAGCAAATTGACTTGGATAATTATAAGAAGTTAAGGAATATAGTGCAAAAGATGATTAAAACGTGTAAAAGAGACTTTTTTCGTGATAAATTAACTGAGCATAAAGGTAACCCAAAGAAACTTTGGCAGTCATTGAAACAAATGGGGTTCAGTAATAGACTTAAGACAAAGTCAAATAATATTTGCCTTAATATTAATGGGGAGTTCTCTTCAAATCAACTAAAGGTTGCGGATAAATTTAACTCATTTTTTACTTCTATAGCTGGACACTTAGTTGAAAATTTACCAAGAAAACCAGGGTTATATGATGGTGAGGTCATGTCTAAGTATTACTCTAAGCTTGGAGTTGTAGCAGACTCTTTTTGCTTTTCTATGGTTTCACAGGATGAGGTATTAAAGTTATTGAATGAACTTAAGTGTTCAAAGGCAATTGGTCTAGATGAAATACCGGCCAGATTTTTAAAAGATGCTGCAGAATTTATTTCTCCATATCTCACTCATATTTTTAATCTTTCAATTATGTCAGGTAGATTTCCGAAAGATCTGAAGCTTGCTAGGGTTGTTTCGCTATATAAAAAGGGAACAAATTAGAAGAGGGTAATTATAGACCAATTTCAATTTTGGGAGTCGTTTCAAAAGTCTTGGAGAAAATAATACAAGAGCAAATATATAATTACATTAGTAATTCTGATTTGTTTTATGATTTGCAATCTGGTTTTAGAACATCTTATTCTACGGATACGTGTTTATTATATCTAACAGACTATTTAAGAAGAGAGATCGATTTGGGTAAACTTTGTGGCATGGTATTGCTAGACCTCCAGAAAGCATTTGACACCGTTGACCATCAGATCTTGCTGATCAAACTAAAAGCCCTAGGTTTTAACAGTATGGCATGTAATTGGATTTGATCGTATTTGACTGAAAGGTATCAAAGAGTTGATATTAACTGCACTCTATCTGAGGCAAGAGAAATAACGTGTGGGGTGCCACAGGGTAGTGTCCTGGGTCCATTGTTGTTTCTCTTGTATATCAACGATATGAAATCTGTTTGCAATTGTAATCTTTTTCTCTATGCGGATGATTCAGCCTTGGTGTTCTCTAATAAGGACATAAAAGTTATTGAGAATCATTTAAGTGATGAGTTACAAAATATAAGTGAATGGCTGATAGAGAACAAACTGTCTTTGCATTTGGGCTTAAAATTTCTTTGGGTGGTATCCAGATTGAAGCTAAAAATTGTGTTAAATATTTGGGCTGTGATTTAGACCGTTCTGTGAGTGGAGAAAGTATGAGTCAAAAGGTTGTCAAAAAAGTGAACCAAAGAATAAAATTTCTGGCTCGTAAGGCTCAGTTTCTAAATAAAGAAACTTTAAAAATGTTGGCAAATGCTTTAATTCAGCCACACTTCGATTATGCCTGTACTACATGGTACAGTAGCACACCCAAGAGGATAAAAGTTCAACTTTAAACGGTACAGAATAAATTAGTCAGGTTGATTTTAAATCTCAACTATAGAGAACATATTGGCTCTTCTGAACTTAAGAAATTAAAATGGCTGACAGTTGAAAACAGGGTGAGATAGTTGAAACTAAGATTAACAAGAACGATTTTGTATAAGAATGAGCCAAGGTATTTTAAAGATTATTTTAAGCTTATTAGAAACTCTCATAGCTACTCAACGAGAGGTAGTGCCACAGACATAGTTCCCTGTAGATTTTAAGACCTGTTCTGGGCAAAATACTTTTTTGTACATGGCGGCAATGGAATGTAACAAACTCCCAGTTTAGATTAAGTTAAGCCAGTCAGATCGTTGTTTTAATCGAGCATGTGGTGAATGGTTGTTAAATGCTAATTAGATTCAATCTTTTATGTAGTCTTAAATGAATATTTATTATTACAGTGTATATATTTGTATTTATTTTGTATTTGGATGTGGTTGAGTGTACATAAGGTACCTTTTAGTCACCTGTAGCTTGCCTGGACATCTTTGTCAGACTTCAACGAGGACCACAATGGAAATAAGTTTGTAACTTTCTTGTGTTATCCTCGACAGTTCTGATAAATGTACAATGTCACTGTGTTGGCATCTTGCTATGCATTTATTTCTGTTACTGTCTAATAAATCAATCAATCAATCAATCAATCAATACAGTAGTACATATAGGTTATGCACTCATAAAACGATGGATTGGAAAGTTTGTAAGTACACCAGTTTATGTAAATAACACTTGCCTGCTGGCTTCTGCTCTCTGCTGTTGTTGCTGCTGTAAGACGAGTGATTAGGGCCGTCTACAAATTACAACAAAAATATTTTTTTATTTAACTTTTTTTTTTAAGTAAGTGCTGTAGTATAACCAGCAGGAGACAAGTAATAATTGAGGTAAGTTTGGAGACATTACCTTATTTAATCATTAAATTAATAAATATGTTTGTTGTATCTCTTTTCGGTGTAGTAATTTGTAGACGGCCCTAAGCACTCGTCTAACTGCAGGTAGCAGCAGCAGCAGCAGCAATAGAGAACAGAAGAGAGCAGGCAAGTGTTCATAAACTTCTGGTGTACTTACAAACTTTCCAATCCATCGTTTTATGAGTACATAACCTATATGTACTAGTGTAGATGTTTGGTATCATTTCAGGCATTATTAGTGGGGTCATTTACGAGATACAAACGTGGGTCCATTAGCCTCTGCGCTAAGCTATTCAGCTGATAACGCTACTCTACGCTAACTCTCTCAATGTTAGACCCAGGTGAAAAAAGCTTCTGGGGGGGTGTTTGGCTCGAGGTCATGGTGCAAAGGACCCAAGGGTCAAATTACTCCGAACCATCACTTTAACATTTACAACACTAATATGATTTAATTAAACCCAAAGGGTTGATCATTGCTATGGTATGACACGTTTTGTGTTGGACTTGTTGCTATGCATTATAGTAACTGTTTGTCTTATTGCTCCTCTCTCTTCCTGTCTTTCAGAGTCTGCAGCTCTCCTCTCAGGGACAGTCTTCTGCAGCCCTTCTCTGGTCACAGGCCTGCCTGGCATCTCTCATCCATACCATTCCTCTTTCCATCCACCCATCCTTCCCCCTGTCATGAAAGGCCTGTCCAGTAGTCGGAGTCACCATCACGTGGTCTCCTATGAACCATCATATGATCTACTGGGTCACCATGTGGACCGCAAGCCATATTTAATCAGTCAGAATGACATGCCTGTGCCCATTCCCATGCCGCATCCAGCTGAGCTGTCCTACTACAATTCTCAGCGTACCCCGTACCCCTCCGACAGCAACAGCATCGTCCCATACGGAACCTTCCCAAGGAGGTGCCACTCCACCTCCTCATCTCACCATCCTGAGGTAAAGGATGAGTGTATGGCCATGGTACCATATATAGGAGGAGGAGGGGGAGGAGGAGGAGGAGGAGGAGGAGGTGGAGGAGGCTATGGAGGTAAAACTCCAACCCGGGTACCAGCAAACTTTGCGGACCCGTTTGAGCGTCAGCCGTCATTTCCCAGAGATGGCTACCATACACTACAGTACAAACGAGGAGTGCTGGCCCACAGTGGGGGGATGGGGGCCAACAACAACAACAATGACAGCCCAGGGAGAATTCGGCACCTGGTCCACTCAGTCCAGAAACTCTTCACCAAGTCACATTCATTGGAGGGGCCGCACCACACACAGCCCTCAAAGGGGGCCAATAATGGGAGCGTTAATGGTGGTGGTGGTGGCGGAGGAGGTGGTGGTGGTGGTTCACGGGCCAGCCCAGAGGGTGAAACTCCACCAGTGGGAGTGCGCCAACGGAAGCGCAGCAAGAGCCGTGAGCGCTGTCGATCAGCGGAGCCCAAGCATCGAAGCCACCACCACCACCAGCTCCACGGCTCAGCGTCTGCTCCAGGCTCCGGATATTGGAGCTCAGATGACAACCTGGAACGGGAGCTGTGTCTCTACCACCCTCACCACCACCAACCTCCACCCTCACCTTCACCCTCCATTTCCCCCTCGCCCATCGCCATGACAATGGGCCGGTATCCCGGCAACAACCACGACAAGTTTCCCCAGACTCCCCTCCCCAGTCTCTCCTCCTCGCAGTCCCAGCAGTACTTCATGATGGACCCTTACAGCACACTCAACGAGCACACACACACCCATGCACACCATGGCCACACACACCACCATTCTGCACTCAAAGCCTCCCGGAGCAACAACGATGTGAAGTATGCAGCGTCGTCGGCATGTGTGCCAGTTAGTGGTAGCAGCAATAACAGCGGTGGCGGTCTCGTTGGAGGAAGTGGCCCCTTGATGCCACTGGGTCTTGTGGACGGGCCCCTTGTGAAGAAAGGGGCATGGTCATCAAGCCTAACGGTGAGCAGGGCCCGAGAGGTCTACACCAACAACAGCAGCCACAACCACCTACGAGCCAGCGCAGGATCCGGTAACCTAAACCTAGATAGAGCTCTATTCAAATCTAAGGCCAGTCAGCAGCAGGAGCGCTCTTGCCATTTCTTACAGGTAACTAATTCCTCCCCGACTCCCATCCACAACCAGTCGATTCCCTCTTCTCCCCTTTGTTGCCTCCCTTTTCTCCACGACTTACTTTCCTCACCAATGTTTCCTTTAAGTCAGTGGTGTCCAGTCTTGTGAGACTTCAGGTTTTCAGTTCTACCAAACACTACACTCTAGCTGAAGAACAGCATTAGTTGAAGAAGGGCAAACCAAAAAGTGGAATCCATTACTGGAGTGGACAGGTAGCCATTCTGAAGTTTTGGAAAATGTAGCTAAAAGTTCCAGGATGTGCACAGCTGCTCTCCTGGCACATTCAATTATTATTTTTTGAGTCACATAGGTCATGAAGTACTCGTTTAGCAGGAATGATTGTAAAAGTTTTAGGTTATCCCAATGCCAAAGTACTTTCAGGACACTTGACGTTTGATTCTTTAAAAGTTCCCAGAATGATCGGTAATATACAGTGAGAATCACTGCAATCTATTGCCACAATTATTTGGTAAAGTAACCATGGTTACAACTTGAACTACTTGCTAGTGTTACTTATAATACATGTGCTCTGACCACTGAATTAATAATGTAATGGACATACTGTAGTATTCACAGAGAACATGAGTTGGAAATATATGAAATATATGAATTCACTCTTATAGTTCTTAGGAACTTCAGGGACTCTAAAATTAGAAGATTTACACACACAAAATAGTAATGACAACTTTTCTCAGATATATGGTAATATATTTACAATATTTACACACTCAGGGGTTAGCACTGTCGCAGCATAGCAAGCAAATTCTGGGTTCAAATCCCCAAGCCTTTCTGTGTGGAGTTTGCATATTCTCCATGCTCCAAACTCAATACATCCTTATCTAGGGATAACACCCATGATGTTAGTTAAGAGCAAAACGCAGAGGCCACTAACCTAAGATGTAGTGGAATGTAATGAACCCCAAAGTGGAAGACAATGCATGGGCAAGGAAATCAGAATAAGTATATTATTATATTGTTTAACAGTCAGTATATTTAGCTTATAGTAAGCTGAAAGAGTCAGCTGTATATATGGAGAAAAGCTATAATGTATGTGTATTTCTGTAAGATGGATGTCATGACACAGTTGGGGACATATGTTCATGGGAAGGGGATAAGTCTGCAGTGTGCGATTTCAAATTTCTATCAGAGTGCAACTCCTCATGGCTGTCTATTCAACAAAAAGGTTTGCAGGGTTGGGGGCTACAGTCAAGGCTGCTTAGGGCATGTATTTTTTTATGTATTTTCCACATCAGCAATTTTAGTAAATGCAGCTTTATATGACAACCCTTCCAAGGAATCAGTGGATGTGCATCCCAGTTTGGTGGCCTGCTCTGGGTCAAAGTCCAAACAAAATCCCTGCATTGCTTTAGTGTTTGGCTGACAACTGCAGATTTACATGACTGAAAACCATGACTGGATATCACTGGCTAAGGCTGGGGACACACAACAACTGGTAATATAGGTATTATAGGTATAATGTAGGGTCCTTTCGATCCCTATATTGTGTCTATGTCTGCGATAACAAACTTGGATCTTTAATGTATTTAAATAATTCAATTTAATTTAAAATGATCTTTTGCAGATAGTTTGTTTTATCAAGGATTAGACCTGCAACTAAAAATTATTGTCATTATTGATTAATCTGTGGATTATCTTTTTAGCTAAATCCATTAATCGATCCTTTGGTTTATAAAAATGTAAAAATTGCCCTTCACAATTTCCTTAGGCTCAAGGTAATGTCATATAATTGTTTACTGTGTCTGACTAAACCGCCAAACAGCTCAAGTGTTTAGGTAAATGTCCGTACAGGGTAGTGCAGGTTCTAAGGGTACTATACCGAAAGTGGTGGAAACACGGCTTCAAAAAAACAAAAATACCAACACATTGACCAGTCATCATGACTATTAACCTTTATTTATTCAGGGAAGGTTCACTGAGAGGCAGCCTCTCTTTTGCAGGAACGCCCTGATCACATTCACACAGTTCCACATTCATACCTGGGAGCTGCCCAGTACAACCGCAGTCTGATCTGCTGGCCACTAAGCAGCTCCACTGGAGCGGTCGGGGTTAAGGGCCTTGCTCAAGGGCATCTCAGTGGTGGTAATGAGGGAGGGACAAGTGCTGCTCTTTCACTTTCCCCACCCAGATTTTATCCTGTCGTTCTGGAGATTGAACCGACGACCTCTCGGTCACAAGCTCGCTTCCTAACCTTTAGGCCACCACTGCCCAAAATTACATTATTATTACAGCAGTAACATGAGCAGGTGATCTCAGAGCTGTGCAGGAGACCTAAAATAATCTGCGCTGCTACTTTAAGATTGGTCGATGTTTGTCAGACTTCTGTAAAAGAAAGTCTCTCATGTTTTTCCAGGCGTGTACGTCCTTCACGCTGTACGTTCTATTGTAAAATTGCTCAAATATTTGGAAAAAAGTTGGTCGCAAGGTGATCACAAACAGCAGATGCCGAAGTTGACAGCGTGACACATTCCCACTTCTGGTGCAGACGGGAAGGTAAAAGACAGTAATAAATATATAATAATAAATAAATAACAGTCGGAGCACTTCCTTGTTGCTAAAGCACATTAAGTCAATAACAGATGGTGACATCACCTGTCAGAAGTTTGGCTCGGGCTCTCGCACCTTTTCATTTACCAAAGTGCACGGAGAAAGTAAGGATGATGTTAGGCTTCACATAGGCTACAGTAGAATTGAGGCATTAGTAGCAGTTGATCATTTTTGCTTTTTAATTAGCCTGCTGGCTAGTTAGCTAGAGAACATTTTTCACTGGGCCTTTATTATGGAGACAGACTTGCAGATTTGTGACTCTTCAGCGCTTGGTGAATCTGGCAGAATAAAGAGTTTCTTGCTCTTCTTTTAACATTTTTTGATACTGTGACTTGTTCTTTGTGTGGGGACCACAGTTAAAGGTGTGTCCTTTATTCTAATCGGATTACTTTAATATTGAGAAGGGGATTAGACCTGCCATCTGTCAATAACTATCACCAAGACAATGTACAAATCAAAGCTAAACAATGAAGACATATTGTTCCCTCTTTTTAAGTGTGGGGGTCTTCTAATTTGTACATGGCAACATTTACTTACAGAAAAACAGAGACGTAAGAAAGATTCATGGAGCAAAAATCTCACAAATAGAAACCAAACCAAACACCAGACCAAACTCTGAGACCATCTACCAAACTCTGACCACCTGGAACTAGGGGTGAGTGCTGTTGATAAAGTCTATCATTGTATACAGTATGTCATTTGATATTGTGACAGCGATATACTGGATAACTTTATTAAGTACATTTTATATAAGTTAAATTGAGAAATTGTTCACAATTAGAGTAACCAGATTGGTAAATGTAGCAAAATAAATACCTAATAAATAAAAAAAATGTCATCGCATTGAATCAAAAATCCTGCTAATATTGTCATAAAGCAGTCATGATCAGTGGCTAAATAATGCTTAAATATAGTAGCCTATAATGGTCTACTATAGTCAGATATATCAAACGGACAGAGACCTTGATAGAAACAGAATAACAAAATATCGAGTGCTTCACCTATTTCTTATAAGGCACAACGTCCACAGATTTGGGTTTGGGTACTTTTGCACATAATAACCAAACTGAAAACACCCTGTAGTGGTGTTAAACAGTGCAGTAATGCAGTAAGCTAAATATCCAAGCATCCCAGAATTGCCATGTAACAATGGCTAATTTATACACTGGTCTAATGTTAATAGATTTACTGTTCAATATGCGTTTAGTGTTGGGTAATATAAAAATGTTGTAGTGCGTCCACAGCCTTGAAGGGAACATTGCTCCCAACCCCCAGCCTATTATTCTGATTTCCCAAGAACCCTTCTGCCACCTCCTCCCCCTTCTCCACCACTCCTCCCCTCCTGCCTCTCCTCCACCCACCCAACTCACCCCCACGCTTCTTATCCACCCAACCCCCTGCCACCCACCAACCCACCTCCACCTCCTTTACTTCCTCTTGGTTTGGGGAGCCTCCCTCTTCCTTCTCCTCTTCCTCCTCTTTCCTCCTTTTGAGTTGACGAGAGAAGTAAGTGCAGAGCCAGTAGCAGCCTTACTCTCTGAATGCTAGGTTATCACATGAACTCATGAAGAACGACATCCTTTCCCGTTTGTAGACTTCATTTTTAATTTAGTAGTGCTTCCCTTCCTGGCTCTCTACCAGTTATCTTGCCTTTCCTCACTGTTTTTGTCTTGATGGCTTGTTGTTGTGCTGTTCTTTGCTGTGTTCAGCTAAGTGTTGGGGAGGTCTTTAACTACGTATAAGAGGTAGATCTCCCTGGATAACTCGCTTCGGAAGGGTTGAAAATCAGCTACTTTCCCTCTTTAGCGTTGGCTTGGCAGCATCATCCTCGCCAGCTCCACGCTATTGTCAAAAATTGTCACATCTGGTTTGAAAAAACAACATGGCAAACTGTAGGCTTCAAAACCATAGTCCACAAACCACAAACCTCTCCAGAAATGTAACTACACGTCGCGGCGAAGCAGAACGCAACAACTGTGATTGGTCCGCTTGGACGTGACTTAGTAGCGACAAAGTCCCCCCTATTCATTTTCCGGGTTCCCCTAACTTTTGAACATCACGCAATCAAGGAGCGGGTTAACTTTTCCTGCTACAGATTTCCGACCGTGGTCAGAATACAAAGGGGAGACACTTTTGTTTCTCCGTCTCTGCGGCGTAGTCGGTACTTGCTCCGAAGCTTATCCCCGTCACTCTCTCACTCGCTCTACCACACACTCCCCACGCACACACACACATACTGGCTCTGCTATTCTCTTAAAGAGATATGCTAAAACGACACAGACATGCCAGCAGCAACAGTGTTAAATCCTCACTACTGCGTAGGCCACTTACATAGGCTACAGCGTAGGCTCTTGCGTAGAGCCTACATACAATCATATATCAGCCTTAAATCTTTTTTGGTGGCCAGCCAAAGAAGAAATACTGAGAAGTCAAATGAGGAAAGTAGTTCAACTGGTTCCAATGTGTAGTAAGCTGTAGCTGTAAGAGTTAAATGGCCTCCCCAGCACCTGCTGCTGTTGTTTATTTGTTACCTGTACTGCGCTGTGTGGGATAATCTTGTGTGTGTGTGTGTGTGTGTGTGTGTGTGTGTGTGTGTGTGTGTGTGTGTGTGTGTGTGTGTGTGTGTGTGTGTGTGTGTGTGTGTGTGTGTGGTAAGGAATTATTGTGCGGGTGCATGGTTGCCGAGTACACATGTATGACATACATCAGCATTGCCAACATCAGAGTGAACATTCAAATGACCAAGTATAACATCAATAGTGAAATACTGGCTGGGGCTTTTATGTACCTTATAGATCCAGGCCTTTATTTGTAGCAGGTTTCTATTAGAGACAGGCTATTAGTCCTTGTTCTCTCTAATGTCTCCCTGCTCCCATTTCCATTTGGTTTTGATGCTGTTAGCTATCAATGCGCACACAAACACTTTCCACCCTGTTTACCTGTTGTCTTGAACAATTCTGTATAATGTATAATCAGTACAAGTTTCTGTCAATACATGTCAAGACATCCTGCACAGAAGATCCACATTATAGGCCTTCCAGCGACTCAAAGGACATTAAAAAAACAGCAGTTTCTTGGCTGTCTATCCATTGAACACGATAATCATGAAGCATAACTCTAGGGCCTTTTACAGTGTATCAGTATAGGTCATTTCTCACCCGAGCCCAGTTTGTGCCTTTCATGTCAACGTTCTGTAAAACATAATTAACTGTCAATGTTTGAAAAACCCAGAGGGTCATTTAAAAACTCTTTTACATTTTGGATGTTGTTCCAGAATCCTCAAAGACTCCGTGATGCAGTACTGCATAATAAAAAAAAAAAACCTTTCTGGGTTTCTCAAACATTACTGGTTAATTATCTTTTAGAGAAATAGTCACCGATGGTAACTTCTGTGACCCAAATTTATGCTAACACATGAGAGGCCCGAGGCGGCTATTCTGACCCCAGCTGATGGGGAAGGATGTGTATTTCAGGATCCAGTAGTCCACCTGAGTGGGCGAAAGACAAAGAGATCAGTTAGTGGCCCAGACTCTCTCGCTCTTTGCCTGCTGTCAGTCTCAACTAGCAGCAGTGTGACTCATGTATTCACTGTGATACAGACATTTATTCAAACATACTGCAATCATGCCAGGAGTGGTGACAGAAAGTGAAAGCACAGACTTTTTGCCTACGCTACATTTCACCTTTTTAAGGGCAGTGTTTAAGGCAGTTTTGTGTTCATTGCCTCAGCTAATAAAATTAACACCTAGGATATGATGAACAATAGAGACCACCATCACCTATAAATGTTGTTTAAAAGTTTGACAGATGAAAATACTCCATGTGACATCCATTTGTTTATCAGCTTTCATTAGGAGTGGCATTATATTTCTCAATGACTTTATGTCATTGTGTATTGCAATAGTGGTATGTCATAAGATGTAGTAAGTAGTAAAAACAATATATATATATATATATATATATATATATATATATACGCCCCTTAGAGCATTTTGTGATGTCACCTTAAAGCCAAAATATTACTTTTTTTTTCTTACAAATGAAAAGTGGAATTCATGAGTAATAAAGCAGATTATTGCCCAGTTCAATACACTCTTGAACAGTTTATGGCAATTCATATTAAACTTTAAATGCTGCATAGATTTTGCTGTGTGACTGAATTTACTGAGTCAGTTTGCTGACATTACAACTCTACTCTACCTGTCCCTACTGTTCAACTACGTTTTAGCATTTGGCATTATCTCATCATTTTTATTTGTTGCTACATTAACTGCTGTACTGTAACATCGTTTGCTAAAGGGTTAGGCAACAAAAGCTATGCAGTGTAAGTTAGGGAAATATGGTTATCATGGAGGCTAAGTAGACATGTCCACACATGTGCAGTCATTTTCTGTTGGGCTGTGGGCTAAGAAGAAGTGTGAAAATCCCATTGAGTTTAGTTCAAATACAACACAGATCTTTGAGTGTTTGAAATGCAGATTAGACAGCTAGTGAATTTGATTTAGGTAAACAGCAATGAAGCACTTTCAAAGAGAGCGAGAGGCGTTCAGGATTTTCTTTTTAAACCTGAAGCAAAAAGACAAGTCTAGGAGACAAACTAAAAAAGAATACAAATTCAGAAGCTAAGCAGAAGGGACAACTGCGGAAAACATACATTTTCCCTTTCAAAAATATAGTCTTCCTTGATTGTGGCAAACAAAACACAAGGAGCAGAGCTGCTGTATCAGTCAAGTGAAGAGAACACATTAAAGCTGTCCCCATTCCCCTTGGCTCTACAGTATATGTTTAATCTGCTAATTATTATCTTCAGCATCTCAGCAGCACGGCTGCTGGCTGCACGGTTACCGTACCTGTTATTTCTAATGCTGCTGCCTTAAGCCATCAAAACAGCCAATTGTTGCCAAGGAAACAACCTAGTGCCTGTAATATAAAATGCACAGTAGACATAGGATATACTGTCTACACACTGTCACTGTGAATGCCACATGCACAGTGACTTATTTCTTAAAACATGGACAGACAGATGTGTGTGGTTGTCTTGTTAAACCTCCGAATGCACCAAAGCTCCAACAGACAGCATCTGTGCTAAATACAGCTATGTAAACCATAGAAAGCAGTGTTCCACTCTTCCTCAGCCATTACAGTAGAATGAGTATTGAGCTGCAGTGGAAGTGAGGCCTGTGCGTGGGTGAGAGGCGCTGCTGATGCTGCTGCAGCTGGTTCTTTCCCCGCATTCGCTTTTTATAGCCAAACTGCTCATTTGTGTCTCTTTGACGTCACACACACATACACACACACGTACAGAAGGAGAGAGGGAGACATTGAGCCCAGCAGATCGGTTCAGCCTCTTTCCCTCTGTGATTCATATATAATTAGTCAGGATAGCGGTGCAATTCTCCTGCTGTCTGTCTCTGTTTATTGTCTGTCAAATTCTCACACTGGCCTCTAGTCTGAGGGCGGTAAAGGTGCTGGATTCACTCCAGCTGGCACAAATTCACTCAAAGGTGTGGCTAATTAAAAATAATGAGCTGCGGTGGGGGGTGTCTATATAGACTATAAGCTACATCTAGAGACATCATGTAGCTTCATCACAGCTTAACATGCTATTATTATCAGCGATGTTTCAGTTCAGCAGCCTTGATGAGAACCCAAAGTCTCCAGAAAAAAAGACATCGCAAACACCGAAGCACATGTCTAGGCTTCTGTAAGGCTTTGAGGGGGAAAAAAAACCTAGCTGTCAGGGTTTGGTTTTCTCAAGTTGCCTATTTAAACATTTCCTTGAGCAATTACACTCCATTTTGGTATGGACATGTTCTCAGTCAACCAGGTCATAGTTATCCAGGAAAGTGTTAAAATCAAGAGCAACTGGACTTGGTTAAAGATGCTCCGAAGATGTTTCATCTCTCATCTGACAGTAGGGAAACCCAGCTATTTAACCTCTGGGGGGGGGGGGGTCGTTGTCAAGATAATCGATTTGTCGTTAGGGCTCCTGGCTGCTGTAATGGCAAGCGTTATGGTTGTTGGTAGTCTGGATTAAGTGAAGTACATTTCCAGGATAAAGCCTGACATCCGGTGCGTCCCTCACCTTCCACTCTCTGTGTGTTGCCGTTCTCAAAATCCCTTCGCTTCGGGAAACAACAACAAACTTAAAACTAGCAAGCTACATGCTGAAAATGGCAAGTTTTGAAGAAATTTTGGATTGTGCAACAAGGCAGGCCTGCTTGATTCTTTCGGTGAGTAAGACTGGTAAGAGCAAATGAGGTTTAACCATGTATCCGGCTAATTTAAATAGCTCACGTTACTGTATTGTGTGAACAGTTAACTTCATTTAATATTGGATGTGGCGTTTTCTTTTGCGGGGTGCAAATGTTCCACCAAAACAAGTTCCTTCCGGAGACTATTTTGCAGAGCCACCGTCGCTGCGTCTGGAGCGTAGCGCCGCCAAAGACGATTGTGATTGTTTTAAAGAAATGCAAACAACCCAGAGCATTTTTTCTCCTAGCCTATAAAGTATCAGGTGTGTAGCCAGACTTTACTCCATAGCGCTGTGGAGATAGGTCTGGCAATGCGAGACTAGGTTCTTGGAGATACCGGAAGATTAGTCTGAACAGTCATTTTTGGCATACTCATTAGGCCAAATGGGAGCATGTTTAGTTTCCTAGGAAGAGATGAAAGGACAGAATTTTAAGTGGTGTTGTAGACCTCCTCCCGTGTTAAGTGGCGCCCCTTTCAAACCATCCGTCCTCTCTGTCTAGAATGTGTACCTGGTGGTCCTCAGATAAGTGTCCTTAACCCTTCAGATGTAAGTAAACTGCTAAGGGTGTGTAGCGTGATCGATCGCCTTAACAACGACTCCACGGAGGTTGAAAAAGCTGGGTTTTCTCGGATGAGAGACGAAACGTTCTAAGCACCTTTGACCAAGTCCAGTTGCTCTTGATTTTAACCCTTCCCCCTTTCAAACAAAAAAACACATTATACATTCTCTAGAAAAAGGCAAAGAACTGCTGTTGCACTAGACTGGGACCAGAATCAATCAATAGTCTAATAGATTACATATAATTGACTTACTCAGAAAAGTGTTAAGTTAGTCTTAAAGTCTTTGGAAGGCGGCATGTGTTAAAGACCCTTATAGTCTCGCCTGACATTTGGATTTGCAACTAATAGCATTAATAATGGCTGTATCCCAATACAAGCGTGCCAGTTCCAGGTTCTGGTCTTATGCTGGCTCTCTGTCATGGCTTAGTGACACAGCTAAATGCAGCGCAGTCTCATTACTGTTATTAGTTCCACCTGTGCTTCTCATTCTGAGTCAACACTGTGAGAGAGGGCTGTGGTCGTGCAAGCCTGGATGATGAAGCTGTAACCTGTGGCTCTGAGTCAACTCTCTGTTATTTCGATGTCATTATCATCCATAATGTTGGAACGGACGAACAAAACAAATAAGCTCTTGCTAAATAATTGTAAATGTTTGCTGGTTTCACTGTTAAGAGAAACACATAAAGGGCCCTATCTTGCACTCAGCGCAATTGCCTTTGTACACCGACGCATGTATCATTCCTATTTTGCACCCGACGCACAGCGGACTTTTCCCTCCACAGACGCACGACGGTAAATTAGGGAATGTATTTATATGTACGGTTCAGCGAAAAGAGGAGGCGTGTTCCGGCGCAAACGTTACGCGGTCCTATTTTGCAGTTTCAGAAAACAATTCCGCCACTGACCAGGAAAAACCGGGTCTAAAGTCAGTGGCGCGTCATTCAGATGCTATTTTAGAGACGAATGCTTGGCCATAATGTAGCAGGTGCACAATGCGCATACACTTCTCTCATCTACAGCAGTTCACATTTTTGAAAACCATACATAATTACAAAGAAAAATATTACTGAAAATGCGCTTCATGTGTTTGGATAGATAGGGAGGCACTTTACAGTACAGTCCTCAAAAAGTCGCAGCATTCTTTGTGGCTTGTTGTGTTTTACACATTTCCGTGAATCATGGATGTGTTGATGACATAAATGAGGAAATATTAGAGGACTTAAGGAGACCTGATGTTGAACTACGGTGGGATTGGACACTCCGGCGGGATCTGGTCCGGGAGTGGCAATGCTTGATGTGGATGGAGATGGAGTGGGGGGAGGAGGAAGGGGCACATCAGGAGCAGGTGGTGCGTTTGGAGGCCCACACTGCATGGCTGCAGCAATCCTCTCCAGACTTGAGGAGATGCGCCCGAGAGGCCGCAGCAACATCCCCACCCGGTCAAGACGGGCATTTGTTACTTTGCCGCATCTCAGACAGCTCCCGCTGGCGTGCGCCAGGCAAATCCGCCGTCATAATAGCAATCCGCCACGGAACAATACGCCTGCTCTTAAAGGGAATGTGAGATGACGCTCTGATTGGTTATTTTCACGTTACGCCCAAACCACACCTACTTCAGACCAACCCATTTAAGATTTGCGTCGGGCGCAAGAGTCATTTATCCTGCCAGTATCATAGCAACAGCGCCCGAGATCCGCCCACAAAGCTACTTGCGTTTTGCGTTTCACACTTGCGTTTCAGATCGTTAAAATAGGGCCCATAATATTCAATAGTGAACCATTTTAAACATTAGCCCATTATTCCAGATCCCTTCTTTTGATTATTGTCATATCTTGTGTAATATTCCTACATTACTTCTAAAGCACTGTACAGTTTAGTGACTACGGTATATTTTTCACATGGTATTGTAGGGACTGTTTCATTTGTAGTATTGTATGTTTCTCACAGTTTAGTAGGACTTCCTTTGTGTCCATGTCAAACTCAGAAAACAGTTATTATAAGGAAGCACTTATTAGCCAATTGCACCAATTAACCGCCCTCAAACTACAGGCCTCTGCTGTTTCTCTGTATTGATTTCTTTTACTTGCTGTATTCTCTTTGTATCAATTCTCAGTTTTGTCCTTGGGACGTGTGAGAAAAACCATGTGCAAAGACTGACATAGTCCACAGAGAGTCTACAGATACAGCATTGTCATTCTCTTGTAGTACTATTTTATTTCAAGGTTTTAAAATGGCATTTCTATATATAACCATAAACACTTACACATAATTACCCTCAGATTGTTAGACAGTATTATCACTGTGAGGAAACGGAAAGTACTTCTGTTGCTGACTGTTGGACTAAAATATATATTTCTCAATGCACAAACTATTTTCTATTAACTTCCATTGTATTGGGGTAGAGGCAGAAATATATATCAATTGGCCCTTTTGGCTAGCCTGGGAAAACCCTGACGAACTTCCGGTAAATTTGAGATTTGGTCTGCAAGTCAGGCCGGCCAAGGGCCCATTCAAACCTTTTTCCAGTTTTTCCAAATCGAGGCACCAATCACAACCGTTGAGGCGAGCTTAACACAATGACGATAGCGCAGCGACCAAGCAGCTTTTTGTTTACATTCAACATGACGGCCACCGAAGCGCAGCAACCAGGCAGCAACCCGTTGATGCCGCTGTCGCTGCTCCGTCACCCGGATCGTTGGTCTGATTGGTTGAAGGACTATCCAATTGCGCCCAGAGGCATTTGAGCGGCGTCCGTTGGTGACGCCCCTTTGGAAATGAGCTGTGAAATAAGCTTGCCCAGGCCCACTCTCAGTTACAACTGAGAAGGGTCTGGTGTCAACCAGGCTACATTTTGGCCTCACTAAGCTAAATCAGGCTGTACTGGTTTGCTTATCCATAACTAGTTTTAGCGCACCGAGCCACGCCCGAGATGAACCTTCTCGGAGTAGGTCCAAAACTTGCCCAAACCCGCCTCCAAGCAGGCTAACCTGTGACGACCCATTTTCTTCCGCTGAAATGTTGCTAGACTCAACTCATGTCTGTGCAGGAGACCAAGAGAGAAAGACGTTTTTATAAGTCTATGTGCTCAGTATTTTCGCAGCTACTACGGGATCTCCGTAGTTTCTCTCCTGCATTTCTGTTTGTACTTTCAGATAGCTGCTTTATTTCACAAAGCAATATTACATGCTTTACTTCAGCGGCACTGACCTCGGCGCTGGCCGCATCATGCTTTGTAGGGAACGTGGGATTTCTCAAACTGAAATATAATAAACATATAAAACACAAAACTGCCTTGCTAGCTCAATCTTGTAAGATATCTGCTGAAAAAAAGATTTTTTTTCTCCATGGACAGATTTAGCTAGGCTGACATGCCGAGCCAAGCCAGCGCATGTCTATGGAAAAATCCTAAAAATGGACTAATAAAACAAAAACTATCTGACAGTATCTATAGATACTGTACTAGAGGGAAATGAGAATATATATATATATATATATATATATATATATATATATATATATACAGTACAGGCCAAAAGTTTGGACACACCTTCTCATTCAATGTGTTCCTTTATTTTCATGACTATTTACTTTGTAGATTCTCACTGAAGGCATCAAAACTATGAATGAACACATATGGAATTATGTACTTAACAAAAAAGTGTGAAATAACTGAAAACATGTCTTATATTTTAGATTCTTCAAAGTTGCCACCCTTTGCTTTTTTTGATAGCGCTGCAAACCCTTGGTGTTCTCTCAATGAGCTTCATGAGGTAGTCACCTGAAATGGTTTTACCTTCACAGGTGTGCTTTGTCAGGGTTAATTAGTGGAATTGTTTCCCTTATTAATAAAAAAAGCAAAGGGTGGCTACTTTGAAGAATCTAAAATATAAGACATGTTTTCAGTTATTTCACACTTTTTGTTAAGTACATAATTCCATATGTGTCCATTCATAGTTTTGATGCATTCAGTGAGAATCTACAATGTAAATAGTCATGAAAATAAAAAGGAAACTCATTGAATGAGTGAATGAATTGAGTGTGTCCAAACTTTTGGGCCTGACTATATATATATATATATATATATATATATATATATATATATATATATATATATATATATATATATATATATATATATTTTGAACCAACCCTTTAAGTGACTTCTGAAAAGAACTTATTTGCTTCCGTTTTTTTCTCTTAACCTTGATGCTATATATAAGTTTGTTGAGTTCATTTATTTGATTTTGTGCAAGTATAGTCAGTAAAACCAGTCAGTATCTTACCCTATATAACAAACAGACCCTCGGATCAGATCGGTGCAGACACACCCACACACATGAATGCTCATCCGCACCTAGACACTGTCCTGTGCTCATGTAGGACACACATCTGTGAGAACTGAGTTGGCTCCTGGAAAGCAGATGTATGAATTAGCCAGAGAGAAATTTCTCTGACTGACTGACTCAAGCGCATACACATACAGTTCCACGCTAATTAGCCAACAGACTGCGCCACAGCAGTGTGGGAGCTGTGTATGGATGCATGTGTGTAAAATAGTCACACATTACAAGAAAGGCCAGCCATCAGTTTAGTCCAGTCTGTGTTTTTGGAATGCTAGATCTTGTTCTGTATCGTGTTTGTTGTTGTTGTTTTTGTACAGCATGTTAGCTCTGTTTTTAATAGTTCCATATGTACCATCAGGATAGTTTAGTTAGCCAGTTTGGTGGCTGGGACTCAGACAGCAGTGGAGTGGATCTCCCTAACAGCGTTTCTCTGTCCTTTCCGCCGGTTCGTCAGGTACCCCAGGATGAGTGGAGCGGCTTCTCTCCGCTGGGGAAGGAGGACGATATCCCCTGTCGGAGGATGAGGAGCGGCAGCTATGTCAAAGCCATGGCTGAGGACGACAGCGGAGACTCCGACGGGAGTCCCAAACCCTCCCCCAAAGTCCAGGCACGCCGAGCCAGCTACCTGAAAGCCACACAGCCGTCACTGACTGAGATGACCACTCTACAGTAAGACTGAATTATCTCTCGACTTTTCCTAACACATCAGACCTGACTCTTCTCCACTCAGAAGTTTATTCTTACCCTTGCCCCATGTTTAAATAAGGCTGAAACGTCATGATTGAAACAAAGTAAAATGTCATGAAAACAGTATTCTATGATTTAGCTATTGTGTTTTTTTTTAACCATGCATGTGTTTATGATACGCATGTGTGGGCCTATTGTTTTATTGTTTTATTCCGATTTTTTTTTTATTTGTGTTAGCTCCATTTTAAAGGACAAGTATTTTTCTCCCCGCATTCACATTTCATTTTATAGCCGATTCAAGGCCATTTCGGTTCTGATATATTACGAGCAGACTTTCTTAAAAGGCACAGAGCATATTTTGGTCCTGCAGTTGACATCACAGCCCCTAACAGCGGCCATACTGGCAGACAGAAAACATGTTTTTCTCTTTCCTGCTCGCGTGTAAATGCATTAATATATTTAATAGCTTTATGAAAGAAACTCTCCATCGTAACTAACAAACAATGTGTACAAAATGGCAGGAACACAAGCACTGTACTACCAAACTCAGAGTTAAATTCCATCATATTCCTCTTTATAATCATCAAAGAGATGTGTGGATATCTGCAATGAAAAGCAGAGTGACAAATGAGAAAACTACAGAAGAAAAGACCTTTGTTGTGGTTAAATGTGGAGCTCACAACGCTTGTATGAGAAACAGAATTTGGTACAATGAGTCAGGAAACATAAGCTACTCAGGAAGTTACTATTGTCACTTGAATTAAATAGAATCAACATATTTCACGCTGTGATCCTGTGTTATTATGATGATTTGACAGTATGTATTTTAATCATATGTGGCCAGATGTGGTGTTGCCTTTACATGAGTCTGATTATCTAATTGGGAAACAATAAAGACATCTGTATGGTCACCCAACAAACAACTGACACACCTTTCCGTCACTCGCGCACACACACACACACACACACACACACACACACACACACACACACACACACACACACACACACACACACACACACACACACACACACAAAGATGGGATGAACCTAAACTCATATCAGAAAGAACCAGAGATGGACTTGACGCTAGTTGCTCATTATACTTATAGATCAGTTTTTATTTCTCTTATTTTTCAGTACCTCTGCACTGTGTAATTTAAATATTGTATTCTGGTTTGCTCCATTTTTCAGAAAACCTTTACACTATCGACTTTTATAATTCCCTACATATTTGAAAATTAACTTGATAAATATTCAGGATTGATGTCATTCATAAAGATCCTGTGTTGTAAAGAAAAACATGTTTTATGACTAAAATGATTGTGCTACCTTCGTAAATTCATTAGATTAATGAGGATAACTGCCTTTCCTTAAGGATGGACATTCAATTTAGAAAAAAACAATCCTGTGTTCTCTGCATTGAAGATTTTGAAACTGTAAGTAATTTACACACCAGTATACACCCAGTGTAATGCCTCAGTTTGCACCTGGCACCTTGTATTTTTAAATTGTTAGTGGTTAGTTAAATCCACTTCGTTCGGCACAATTGAAATGTTAAACCAGTGTATTTTTATTGGCTGAAAATAGTATTTATTTATTGTTCATTCTGTCTGTTCGGGGTTGAAAGGGCTAGACCCAATCTTCAGACTTCAATCCACCTCTTTAAGTAAAATTGTGGTGAAGCATTCTGACGATGCACCATACAATCTTGTCGCCCTGATACAGCTGCTAAAGGTGGCTCGGTAAGTCTGCCCCTCAGAGACATGTAGTCTTCAGTCTGATCTACAGCAGGAAGGCAGACATATCACCTTTGCCTAATTAAGCTTTCACAGCTCTCTAAATAGTGAGAGTAATTACAGTGTGTAGTCGAGGGACGGCCGCTCTGCTTTTTCTGTCCTCTCCTCTTACTGTGTCTTACACACACAGTGTATTGAAAAGGGATATTTAAAAAGAAGATCAGGGGCGCCTGGGTAGCTCACCTGGTAGAGCGCGCGCCCATATACAGAGGCTCAGTCCTCGCCGCAGCTGCCGCAGGTTCGGTTCCGACCTGCGGCCGTTTGCTGCATGTCATTCCCCCTTTCTCTCCCCTTCCATGTCTAAAGCTGTCCTGTCAGAAATAAATGCCACAAAGAAAAAAAGAAGCTCAGAAAGTGGGCTGAAGTGGGTTGAATTTCAGTTGAATTTTCAACTGCAGCTCTCCAGCTACCAGTCCACCACCATACTTTGGTCTGTATGGGTTTTGAACCAGCAACCCTCCGGTTCCCAACCAAACTCCCCAAAAATCCAGCAGATTCCGAAAAATTCCGGGGAAGGTATCCAGTTGGATCCAGTGTGTGTCCAGAGGTTGAGTTCCAGAATCCAGAGCAGTGTGTGCAGGAGTGGAGTGGAGGCGGGAGTCCAGACCAGGCCATGGGTAGATTAGGTTAGGATCTGGCGCCAAGTGACGGAATGTATCAAGTAGAGCAGCATGAGGCTGAGGAATGGCCACTGGCCCTGTGACTCCTGCGCACCTGACTTCACTCCTGGAGGGGGGGGAGGAGAGAGAGACAAGGCAGCGACACTACACAGGGGCAAAGTTCCTAACATAGTCCATGGATTAGCTGTGGGAGGCCGGGGCAATCCCAGCTGACATTGGACCAGCAGCGGTCACCAGGACGCGATATTAGGAATCCCACTATGGCCACGCCAAGACCCGCCCTTCAATAGCATTTATTGGCCAGGCGTCCATGCTTACGCAAGGTAACGTAACCCCATTTGTACAGGTCCTATCCCGTGACCAATCGGCTATCCTAACCTTAACCTCTCGAGGTCAAATGCCTAACCCCGACCAATCGAGCTGCTTCGTAGGCCGGGTCTTGGCGTGGCCATAGCGGGATTTGTAATTTTGCCACCAGGACCAGTCGCCAGTCTATAGTACAAAGGTAATTAAAATGTTAATTACCCCTGTATACTGTGTGAGTAGACATTGTTCAAGAATGGACCAGACAGTATCTTAAAAGACAGAAAGAAAAGAAGGGTGCAAGAAAGACATGAAGAGAGGGAGGGGTCAGTCACCTTAATACTATCAAGGTTTACAAAGCATGGATATCTAAATCAAACGTCTGGAGAAGTAGGAGTAATTGAAAGAGTATTAGACGTAACAAACTCCGGTAAGGGTATATTCTTACAGCTTTGTTTTGACAGTAGAAGTTTGGAGGGGATGTACAGTGCTAGCACATTAAAGACAGGGTTTTTCAGGGATTGGTGTTAATTACAGTTCGTAAATGCTGACTATACACAAATTATAGAGACTGAGTGGAAAGGAACGGAGAATTAAAGCTAAATGACACGTGTGAAGCTGTGACTCACTCAGACTGTTTCAGAATGACACTGTCTCTGGGAACCATGTCTGATGGTTATCTCCTCCGGCGGATGTCGAGTTACAGCTTATAGATGATACAGGTTGAGGGTCTGTTATAATAATAATAATAATAATAATAATGACTTTATTCAGGACACAATGGAAGATTAGAGACTTGAGTTGGGACATTTTGAGGATTTGGAAAAGTAGGAAATTAAATCCCTTTCACTTGGAGAACAACTTCATATAGACTAATAATAATAATCATTGACAAAAAAGGATATATTAAGTACAGTGATTATACAGAAAACAATTTAAGAGCAGTGGGAATATTAAAAAGAAATCGCAATATTACATTTGTGGGACATTGGCTGGGATGCTATTTTAGTATAAGTTTTGTATAGAGTGTTGATATGTGAATGTGAAATTGCAATGTAAGAATTTCACCGATTGGTTAAAAGAAAAAAAGTTGTGTTATATTTATTATATGCATTATTCCTTTCATCTGTTAATAATTAATTAATTAATTAATTAAAGAAAGTGCTCTGTGCAAATATGCATTACAGTTCCAATAAGTTTATGGTTTAGCTTGGATTGATTATTATTCTGTCATAAAGTAACATACACATAATAAACATGTCCAACTATAGACAGTACACATAACTAAAAGCACAGATAACCAAAAGAAAGAACACTGATCTAAAACAGCATGGAACATGGGCAGGCATGGACAAAAAGAGAAGAAATCATAACTAACGTGTAATGTTATGCATCAAATGAAAATCAAATGCACAATAAAACAACTAAAAGTTAACGTAACATAACATTACCTAGTGGTCATGGCCTTTCCCAAATCTTGAAAATATTTCGGTGACTGTGAGACAGACCTGAATGTAAGTTGAGACATGCAGAGTACACTTTGAGTTAAATACATTCACACATCTCTCTCCACTCTTTTAACCCAAAATTGAAAATGAACTTTTTTGTAGCTTTTTCCGACATTTTTGCCACTTTTTTTTTTAAACGTTTCTGTCCATTTCTTTTTCAGTTCATGGTCAATAAGTCTAATTGTAATGACATTACACCTAATTTTTGAGTTTAGAAAAAGCAGAAATAATGAATGATTTGAATAATAGTTAAGGTCAGAGGATTTTGAGTGGATCATAGACTGGTTTATGTCAAAGGTTAGTCAGGAGAGTCAGGAAAAATTTAAATGCTATGAAACGGAATAAAACAACCACAATTCAATGGAGGTAATCATTCATTTTATCTGCGAAGACTTTTGTTATGGGTTCCATACAATGTATGTACAGCCATGCATTCAAGTTATTTTGGGGCATTTTGGTTGTAAGAAACCCATATTTTTGATGTAGTTGATTTTTTTTGTGGTCTAAATTGTGACATACCATTTTTTTTTTCATCCGAAACCATAGTGAGAAACTACATGCACCATAAAATGCTGGAACAGCAGAATCCAGAGTACTTATTATAAATGTGTGTGTGGGTGAGGTTCCTTATGTGTGCAGAACAAAATTGGTTATTAATTAAAAGTTGCATACACAAAATCAATTATTAAACATTTAACATTCTACATGTGTATAACTTTGCTTTTGCCTGACCATGGACTAAGTCTTAAAAGTAATATCTAATAAACAATGTCCGTTCAAAAGACTCAAGGAGATTGTCTTAGATATTCAATAAGAACATGACTACTCTAACTGTGAGAGTACCGCAAAACCTATATGTATCATTTAGGAACTTCCATTACTTACATACTTCTATCTCTCATATTGTATTCATATATCAGATTTTCTAAGTGTGGCTCCACCAACCAAAGTGGATCTGAGGTCATAGTGCACATGCAAATATAAACTCTGAACAATGCAATGGTGGGAAAACAAGAGGAAGTGATGAAAGGCATTGCTAGCATTTACAATAGAGATCTTCAACAGGGGGTCCGGGACCCCTAGGGGGTCCGTTAGAGTTACTGCAGGGGGGCTGCCGAATTATGGTATAATATATAATATTTGGTATAATGTTTTGTCAAAAAGTATAATGTCTTAACAGAATCCAACATATTATTAACAAATATACTGTAAAGCGGCACATTTGTGGAAAAAAACACCCATTGATGATAGACTTACTGGCCTATAGGTAAGGTAGTCTCCACAGATACATTTAATCCTAAGGATTCACTGTGCCACATGCATGTTTAACATTAAAACATGATTTATTAAATCATGTCAACAGTTATTATTTTATTGTCTTATATTGTATTCTATGTACTAAAAAGAAGGCTTTAGGTCTCCCACACGTTACTGTAGGCCCTGTTTAATATGCAACTTCATTTTATACAATATACTGAATGTAGTAGGGGGTCCCTGCTCTGTCTCTCTCAGTTAAGGGGTCCTTGGCTTAAAAGCTATATAGGCTTATAAGCTGCTGAGATCCATGTTAATTTAAAACAACTCAATTCTACTCCAATATTTCATTAGCGTGGCTAGCATTGTTGCCCTTAAAGCTATCGGCCTGTATGTGGGTTGAATGTCTTCGCAGTTAGGAGGCAAAAATGTGATTTCAAAGTTGTTTAGGGTACTAGATATTCAAATAAATGTTTTCGCTAACTTTATATTCTTTGTTTTGTTGTTTTTGATCCTGCCCCGTCTAATCCATATGTACGATTGACACTTATGTATTTTGTGGAAAAGAGGCTTTGCAGCTTGGTATAATATTTGTACAAAGAAAATGGTCAGCTTGTTCTGAAATCTTGACAGCCATATTCATAAAATGATTTAATTGGAACACTGAATTAACCGTTGTTGCCATTGTACTTCAACTACA
The DNA here is from genome assembly GCF_010015445.1 of Perca fluviatilis. Lineage (NCBI taxonomy): Eukaryota > Metazoa > Chordata > Actinopteri > Perciformes > Percidae > Perca > Perca fluviatilis. Next base: position 8,476,162 of record NC_053122.1, read on the forward strand.
GACAATGAGTTGCAGATATTCTGGCTTCTTCAGATGTTGCTGTTGTTGACAAATGATTGTGTACATGCTGAATGAGCCGCCGAACCATGCCACCATGGTGGAATTATGTGTTTTTTTATATAACATGGATATGGATGACCACTGCTCTGGCTGAAATAGAGTATTGCAATGTTGGCTAAGTTCCTAGATAACTTTGTGTATAACCCTACATCTCTGTCGTCCCTCTGTCAGGATTTCGACGGAGCACTCCCCTAAACTGCAGATCAGGAGCCACAGTTACCTGCGTGCGGTGAGTGAGGTTTCAATCAATAGAAGCGTGGATACCCTGGACCCCAAAACCCTCCTCGACCCCAAATCGCTGCTGTCCTCACCCCAATACCGCTCACGCAATGAAAGCTACATGAGGGCCATGAGCACCATCAGTCAGGTTGGTTGCCAACGCTGCTGCCTTTCCATTCAAAGTATGCCCCATTCAATCATTTTACCATAGATACACTAAGGCTTGGATGGATGTGATGGGATATGTGGAGAGTGGTCTATACCACATTGAAAACAAAGCCATGACATTGATTTAATGCCATTATTTCTCAGTTTTTTTGTCTGTTTGGTTGATCTGGGAGATGACTCCAAGCACATGTAACCTATTGAGAGCTTGGGCATGATATAATATACAGTACAGATGTATTTCTTTCTTTCACTGTCTTTAAACGACGTGTTCCCTGTTTTCCAACACAGACCGTATTGACCATCATATAGTGTATAAATATACATAACACAATTTCACCATACCTTAATTTCTAAGAAACGTAGCATTTTACTGCAGCTTTGTTTTGGGTTTTAAAGGTGCACTATGAGTTCCTGCATGGTTTCAGCGCAATTTAATTTTTGTCTCAAATCGTACGCATCTCTCCTTGATCCGCTAGCTGCCTGCCCCCTGAATACACTGTGAAAAAGCCCAGTCTCGGGAGACAACACAGGGGTCGTAAACGTCAAACAAACACTGGGGGCACAGGCTGTGCACCAAAATACAACAAACCACGTTCCAGCCAATCACCGACAAGATGGTTGGGGTAGGGGGTGGGGGTTGTCGTCCCACATTGTTCTAATCAATTGCGAGAAGAGAAGCTACTTTAGAGGGCTAAGTTCTAAAAGCTAAAGCTTTCCATGAGGCTCTTGTATATTGCATGTATATTGCATACCTCTGGGCAGGCGCAATTTGCCAAAAGACTTTGCATTACATTGCAGCCAGGTTCAACTTTTTTTGCCGGATGACCCTGGGTTGTTTCTTTGTCATGCCGTGCGTGTGTCTGTCTGAACCCACCCGGAAGTGGAACCAAGCCTGAGGGGAAGCTTTGTTTGGATAAATCTAAGGAATACAAGTCCATTCCCTCATTGTTGGCAGAATACTGTTCAAGCTGTTCTTCAAAGCTTCAGCACGTGAAATGAAGCTGTGCCCAATAAGCCTTCATTTGTCCCACCTTAACCTTACCTTGAACCTCCACTTGTATTACTGTACTCATCCCGAACCTGTCCCTAATTACCATTACTATACTGAATTGCCTCTATTAACAGTTTTAATATCCTCCTCTGCATGGACCCAACCATAAAACCCAAATTAACCAACTTCCCGTGATATGCCTTTGTCTTGCAGTTGAGATCCTTTCAATTTGTTTTCCATTTAAGTCAATGTGAGTCAATGTGAAAATAAAGCTCAGTCATTGTAAAATAAAAAGAATAGAGCGATACAAATTGCAAATAGAATTCCAATAATGGGATGTTGCAGTAGGCTTGCTCTTTGTGTTAAAGACAGACAGAGAGAGACGCAAGAATTAATTTACTTTACATGAAATTTAAAAATTATAAATTTGACACCATAGTCCAAAGACTACGTAGTTAGAAACATTATCTTTAAAGTCCTGGCTGGATGGTTATAGAACACCAATTCTCCAATTCCAGTTTTATGCAATTTTGATGTCACAAGTCCCATTTATTTTTTATTTTTTTTATTTATATGTCTAAATATCAATATCAGTTTAACAGTAAATCAAGCAAGAGTAAAGCAGCTGTCGTCAGGGTCAGTGCAGAGCTCAGGTAAAATGTATGTGTATGTATAAAAAATGTACAATGTTTAGGGCTGCACAATTAATTATTGAAATCGTAATATGGACTATTGCATTATCCAAATTGGGGGCAATATTCTGAATGTATTGTGGTGCTGCAGAGACACCCCAGCCTACAATCCTATCCACACAGACTAAAGAATAAAAATCTTTGTTTGGTACAGATCCTCGCGCAAATCACAGTAGGCTATAATCATTTTCATTTTTGTTATTTTAATATTTTTCAATGACAATGTGAGAATAATGATACAAAAATGATCATTCCCACAAAACACAGTGAATCATATCGCAATTGATTTATCAGTCAGAATAACCCCAATTAGATATTTTCCTCATATCGTGCAGCCCTAAGAATGTTTTGAATGACAATCTGGAAGTTTCGCCAATGTCCATCCTCTTCATTATTCCCTCTGTTTCTCCCCTCCTCTCTCTCTCTGCCTGCTCCATCTCTGATGTCTTTTCCTCTACCTTTCCAGCTGAGCGAGGTGGAGTTGAACGGGCAGATCGAGCAAGTTTGTGAGCAGGTCTACAGTGCGTTGCAGGCCCAGGCCATGGAGGCTGCCATGGACAGCATGGAGACCATGGACACCCTGCCTATGCCGGGGTGCTTCCGGATGCGGAGCCACAGCTATGTGCGGGCGATTGATCAGGGCTGTTCAGGGGAGGAGGAGGGAGAAGGAGGGAGGCCGCTGCTCATCCTGCCTTCCTCCCCACCGCGTACATCCGCCACCACCGTCAGGACCATCCAGAGCAGCACAGGTAGGGATGTTCAGTCTGAATGTGTTTGTGTGTCTTTTCCCCTTCAAAGGCAGGGTTGGTAACTATATAGGGCTGTGGAATTAATCACAATTTGATCGAAATAGCAATATGGACTAGGGCAATATCCAAATCGTATGGGGGGGTGGGGGGCAAAATATGTGTCAAACCATTCTGAATTAAGAATTGTGGTGCTGCAGAGACGTCCCAGCTTACAGTAGACATTTGTTGTTAACTAGGAAGGTAAAACTTTTTATTTATGCTGCATTTGGCTTTCAATTCCCTTTGAGTCATGCACTAAGCACTTCAGCATGGCCTTCTCGCCCTTAAAACAGCCTAATTAAGAAGGAAAAGTTTAAGTCATACGTACGAGATGGCATCTCCTACGTAGGAGATACTATTCATGGCCAAAACCATTGTTTAAAGTTTAGATCATACGTACAACTTAAACTTATTTTTTGGCCGACTATCTTTTTTTTTTTTACCTTGACTTTCAGGGCTTAAAGTACCGAAAGTTAAAGTACTTATAATCCCTAGAATCATTTATATTATGTTACTGAATTATAATTGTATGTTTTAATGTCTTAATCACTTTAATGTTATAGCTGGTGAAGCTAATTTTAGTCATTGTATATACTTCTGGGTAGCTTAATCTATAATAACACATTCAATCATTTATTAGTTGATTTATATTTCTTTCGAACACGCACGCTGTGAACGGGCACTGCAGTAGGATAATTGCTGGGATGTTACATCATTGGCTAATCATTATGAGTAACAAGCACACTGCCGCTTTAGTCTGGGAATAGTATTCACATCTGTGATAATATGATGAGCCAAATGAATCAGCTCCCCAGTTCTCTCAAGAGAGCTGACAATTATCTGGCCTTCCTCTTTCAAGTGACTTTTTTTCTTTCTGTGGTGTCTAATGAGATGGACTGTTAGTCACATTTTGTACCTACGTCATTCCAAAAAGTTCTAATACATAATGTAAATATGTGTGAATTTATACATTGGATTCATCTGTAAAGCACAGAATTTATTGACTCCAGCTTGCCAAAACCATTCACTTGGATGTTTGTAAAATAAAAAAATAATTGATATTGACAAAATTTGACCCTGAAGTCAGTGGTGAAGTGCTGTAAAATAAAAAAAATAAAAAAAGAAAAAGAGTTGAAAAGGACAAAATTCCTCTTGGAACAATGTAGGCCACTGGTTTAACGGGGATCAGTTCAAACCTCATTTTGTTATTGTCTTCTTTTTAATCTGGACTGCAGTTTTGTAGATTACATGAACATAACTCTTCTTACTGCAGAGATCCCTTTGGGGGGAAGGGGGGGGAGCTGTCTAGTGTCTACACTGTATCAGCGACAGTTCTGCTTGTGTGCTCAAAGGCACGTTGACAGAACTCACAGTCCAATACGACATCATGCAGTTACACACGTAGAACGAGTTATGAAATGCTTCGGGTTGCAGTTACGTACATAACTGCACTCAGCTGTGCACTGTAACAATGAAGCAGAAATCTCACAGAGATAATCTTGTAAAAGCCGAAAAAAAAAAAAAATAAGGCTGTCTTCATGCGTGGTATTCAGATGAGAACATGCCAGAGTGGATGCCACAGGGGACTTGGTGTTGGCTGTTTGGTATTAGGGTTGTCTTTATTTTCAAAGTGCTCAACTGGAGATGACCTACATTTGCTGCTCCTCTGGCAATTCTTGTAGAGTTAACCAAGAGGATAAATGGACATGCACACACACACACACGCAGATAAGAACAAATGTGTATATATATATATATATATATATATTATTCACTCATGCACACACTCACACATTCTTCTGCAGTCAAACAGTACAGTAGATAGTCAGCTCCACATCCACATGACTGGAGATTTTGCTGATGAATGTTGGTCCAATGTCCACTAAACTGAGTTGTCCACTCAGGCCTATTGTGCAACTGAATTGCTATTACCAAAGCCCTAAGCAGCTTCATTTGGCTTTTTTTTTTTTATTTGTTGACTCATCTACAGTGTGGTGTATTTGATCCAACATGAGTTTTAACCCACAAGGCAAAAAAACACAAGGGAAAATATGCCGTCTCTCTGAAAAGATAAACCACCAGATGACAATATATCCAGTGAGGAATCTGTTTTTTTTTCTCTCTCGCTACCAAGAGAAAATGTCATTGACCGAGCAGTAGTTACCCTGCCGCAAAATCATATACTGTGCATCAACATCATCAAAATACTCCTGTTGACTGTTGTTCGGGTAACTAATGCAGTTAGGTAACAGAAAAGTTTGATTAGAGTCTTATCTTTAGTCCCCCCTGAATATTCCAATATTCGCTGTTATAAAACGAGCTAAAGAGCCGCTAGGCTTGTTCACAGAGCTGTTCCCGTCCTGATACACTGACAGTTTTGGAATCCTAAAGAGAGTTTTCTTCAGAGGAAACTTGTACTTCTACCTTTATTAAAATTGTGGGGCTCCAGGCGACATTTTGGCCAACTTCGTTTAAAAAAAGATGCACAGCTGTTACCCTAGGTAGCCAGTGTTTAGGATGGAGACACCGGGGGAAAAGACTGGCAGGAATGGCGGTCCTGAGATAGCAATAAGCGGAGCGAGAAGCTTTAAGTAATTCACATTTGTTGTGGATCTGGGTAGTGGATGGGTCAAACAACCCAGGACTTTCACCCAGGAGACCGGGGTTCTCTCTCCCGCTCTTGTCACTGAAACATACATTTTGTATCAATCAACTGTCAACTGTCCCATTCTCGTGCTGCATGTCAGTTAAATGTACGTCCCGACCCAGATTGTCAAAAAGTGACGCCAAGAGTCCCGACCAAGCTAGTCTAAATATGGCTCTAAAGGAGACTTTTTTACATCAGTAACAAACGCCAAAGGCACCTGACCAAGCATTACTTTTTGATGCGATGGGAGTGACAATGTGTTGAAGATTTGGTTTAGCAACATTATAGACTGATGTATAAGAGTTCTTAGGCCTGTTGTATCTAAACTACGGGACTCTAAATCACCTGTTAGAAGGCAAAAGTTGGAGTCAGAGGTTTCAATAGTAAAATGCAACTTAAATGAGGTCGGTGTGAGTTAAGCAGCGGAGCAGACTGATGAGCTGTGTAAGCCCAGTTAATCACCTCCTCTCTTTGTGCTTCCTCACAGATCCAACTTTCCCACCAGCCCTCTCTGTGTTCTCCATTCAGCCGCTGAGGGCACACTTGACATCAGCCAGATAACGTTCTCCATATTTCTTTAGAGAAAAAACTCTGAGACGTTAGCCCTTCATATATTACACTCTACAAAGCCTTTTTTCAATGCTTTCTCTCAGTATGATGTGTGACCCTTCTTAAAGGGTAATTTTTCCTATTTTTCCATGCAAAAATCTTTGAAATTGGTCCAGTATTGAGCAAAACGCTGTAACTGGCAGATGCGAATTGGGCTGCAATGTAATCCCATAGGGCACTGCCAGTTTCTGTCCAAGTGCTGTTTTTGCCACTGACAAGCTCAGATTGCCTGACGGCATTATGGAAAGAATCCCTACAGAGGTTGACCTTTTTGTTAAAGAGTAAGGTCCTTTTTGTTTAAATAGAAACAGCCCCGAAATTGCCATCGCCAAACTCACCAGACTCCATGTGAATAGAAACTGTCAGCTCAGCTTTTACTTTTTTAGTGGAACTTTTCAGTGACATTACAACTTTACAACTGTTTTTCAATGTCAATATTTCCTTTTTCAGTTCATTTGCAATGCCAAAGTGCCTGTCCTAGCTCCACAAGTATAGAGCCCCAAAACCCTTTATTTGGCATTACTGCCACGAACTACACATATCTGCATTCATTTCAAATTTAACTGTTAATAGTGTGCATTACATTTTACTGCTTGCTTATGATGGCTATTTAGCCACAGCTGGAGGTGGCAGAACAGCTGACATTGACCTGACATTGATACTGTTGGTCATGCAGGCCAGTTGAGCAGATGGCACTTGGCCAAGTTGGAAATAAATGTATCTGAGCAGTGGAGGGGCCAGGAAGTGTGGCTGTTACAGATGTCCAAGGTACAAGGTCATGCCCCATACTGGGAGACTCATGCAAGTCAGAAAAAAGTTTGCATAATTTAATATTAATGGAAGTGGTTTCTCATAAAGGTTATGCTTGTCATATATGTGAAGTCCCCCAGGGTTATTCCCCTTAAGTGGGATTCAGGCAAACATTTTCACAGACTGCTGAAGGCTGAAGAGAAGCAGAGCAATGTGAAGAGATGCTTTAAGTATCCAGGCTTAAGGAAATTAGGAGGTGGGGAGACACTGCAGTATTTTATGATGCCAAATTGAAGCATATTCCAATTTCAGATGATTTGACCTGCGTGAACGTTTGAGCTAAATCAGTTCAGCAGTGTCACCCAGTGCATGGACACATTTTTAGAAACTATGGTCATGAGTTTTGGGTAATGACCAAAATAATGAGATTGCAGACACAAGCAGCCGAAATAAGCTTTCTTGGCAGGGTTTCTAGGGTCGCCCTTACAGACCATTGCTATATAATGAAACCTGGATACAGCAAAAGCCCGTTCATTCCTATGAGAGTTGCTCAGTGGCGCATGAAGCCAAAAGAAGTTCCTAGTATAAAATTACCCGGATGATCGGCGCTGCTTCAACATTATGAGGCCCATAGAACAGGAGCAATAGAGACCTCCGCCAGGCGAGCCGTCTACTTCCGGTTTAGTGCTCCACTAACTTGAATGGAGATTAAATGATTTAATCGTGCGTCTCTTCTAGACTTTCGAAGGAAGTCAGTTAGAATGGATCAAATTCTGATAGTGAAACGAGTCATTTCGTATGGGTTGTGTGCTCGAAAAAAAAGTATCCACTAATTTACAGATGTCTCTTTTGCCATGTAAGTCTTTTTTTTCTAAAGTCTTTTTGGTCCCCATGACATCACGGGACGGACACAGAAGTTGTAATTCCGCTGTTTGGCCGATATGTCAAATTGGCTTTAAAGCTCGGCACACTTCCTGGGGGCCTGTTAAGTGTGATTTATGCTTCTGCGTTAAATCTACGCCGTGGCTACGTACCTAGCTACGTGGAAGAACGGACCCTACGCCGGACCCTACGCCAGACCCTACGCTGTAGCCTGACATGCACGTCTCAAAAACATTTAACTACACGTTGCAACAACGCACGTCGCTCGGCTGTGGCTTGCTAGCTTTGCATTACCCCCTACTCATTTTCTGGTTTTCCTTCTCCATAAACAACATGAAATCAAGGAGAGGGTTAACTTTTCCTGCTCCAGATTTCCCACCATGGTCAGAAAGCACAGGGGAGACACTTTGTTTCTCTCACTATGACTCTAGAGTGGCTACTCGCTCCAAAGGTAATCATCATCACTCTCACTCGCTCTACCACACACCACACACACACACACACACACACACACAAATGCCGGCCCTGCTATTATCTTAAACAGATCGACGCACACACCAACGCAAAAATATAAACTTCAGGCCACTTACGTAGGCTACGGAGAAAGCTCTGGTGGAGCTTCCGCAGGACCATAAATCCCACTTTACAGACAGGGTGAGAAGCTGTGACATTCAAATGGAGCCGGGAGTAGAGCTGCTGTTTGAAACCAGTTATGGTGGTTTGGACATTGCATTGCAGTTTTTCTTGATTGCTTTGACCTGCTTAAAGAAACTGGGATCCACTCGGTTTTCATCATCACTGTCTCAGCAGAGCAGAAGACACCTCTTGCAAATGTGTTAACCCTTTCTCATTGGTGTGACACATTTTCCCCACCCTTTTGCAGAACAGTTAACACGGATGTCATTCAAGCAGTCCAAACTCCATTGTTTTAGCTATGGTAACCAAACAGAAAGCATCTGTTCCTATGAGTAACTATTAGAAACTACCTACATCAGTATGACATCACTGAAGCACCTGTTTGACACAAATCTTCAATTAGCAATCAGTCTGCAGGGTTAGTCCATGTGGCCCCATTGTCAAGACAGAAGAGACTGAGTATCAATAGTGGCTATTTCTTACTCTACAGTAAGATATGTTTATACTTCACTGTAATAGATTTTATTTTGGTTTACATGTATTTTGTGTGATATTTACAGTATTTCAGTTTTCAGCCACAGTTTGAAAATAAGAATCAATGGAATCAATAAAATTTGCATCAAAGCATTTCTGATTCTGGATCCAGTTCTTTGCAAGAAGGCAAATTTGACAACAAATGGCACTGGCATGAAAACTACGTACAGTAATAGACTACAATGAAAAGCAATGGTGCACTGATTCGCACTGAGTGCTGTATTTTGTATTTTGCTGTCCACTGTGTAATGGTTGATTGGAAGAGCTCATACACTTGTTTGCAAGTTGTGTAGTTTGAAGGCAAAATTTGGTTTTGTTGCATATTTTGATAATGTTTATAAATGTTTTGGCACGGTTAGAGCCTTTTGCAAACAAAATGTGTCATTTTGACGATGAGTGCCACTGTTTCGGCCTGTGTGTTAACTATTTTGAAAATGTGGAGTTTGAGTTGGCTGCTGCGTCAAAGCAATCAAGAAAAACTTGTAATATGCACCTTGGATGCCTTGCTGTAGAGGTATTCCAGGCATGTCTAACTGGGAGACCCTGGGGCAGACCAAGAACACACTCAGGGGAATACATATCCCTGTTGGCCTGGGGACCTCCGGGACCCCGCTGAGGAAGTAGTTAGAGAAGGGCATTTCTTCATTTGTATGTATGGGGACGAGGAAAGTTAGAGTGACCAAAGATTCTCTCAATGCAGATATGGCATGTGCTTAAAGTCCCTTAAAGAGAGACACAAGAACAAATCTGAATCTATCCTTTGTCACTCAAGCAGAAAACACATTATATGTCAGTCAAAGGAGCTGACTTCCAAGAGCAAGAAGCTAAAGATCCCTCTTTCAAACATTGCCCCAGTGAACCTTTAGCATTCTGCTGATGCATCAAAAACCAAGTGATGAGCCGCCCTGACCCTGTCTAAAAGCATCCTGAATATTCTGCTGAAACACTTGAATTACAAGAAGCCAGCTCTGTCTGAAGACGAGCAGAGGGAGAGGAGTGGTTTGCCACTGTGGATGACTGATTTAACAGAGACAGGGAGGAGGAGGCTTTTCGCCATGTAAATTTAAATTTCCAGGGTAAAAATCTTCCTCTATGGGGATTATCCTCATATTCCATGTTTAGCCCTTAGGCGCCCTTACAGCCAACACTCAAAGTTTGCATCTAATTCTAAGTATTACAGAGACATAGATGGAGAAGGCTGAAGACAGATGTGGGCAATGACAACTTTGATTTTTCTGTAACAACCGAGAATTCCCGGTAATTAAAGTACACCAACCCTGTCTTCTAGAAATAACATTCATACGTACAACTAATGTGCAAAAGCAAATACATTTTGAAGGAAACATAATACCAACTGATTTTATATTAAAATAATGAGGAAATGTTAATTAGTGCATCTGGCAAGTAACAAGGAACAAAATGTTGATATTGCATCATTCAACTTTTTTTGGTTATGTTTAAAACTAGCAGCTTTTGGTAAGAGTCAGAGGAAGATCATAGTCTTGTTTAATATGGAAAAAAGTCTGCAGTGACTCCAATAACGTGCAGACAACACAACATGATGTTTAACATTTAACCAAAACCACGATCCTTCTCTAGCATGAACCAGCATGCTTTTGTTGCCTAAATCTGACACAGCATCCTGCATGTTAACCCCAATCACAGTCCTGCCCTTTGTGCATCCACCTCTCTTTGTATGGCACATCAATGTAGCTAGCCTGGCACAAAGGTGACGGTAAGGCAAGGCAAGGCAGCTTTATTTGTATAGCACATTTCAGCAACAGGGCAATTCAAAGTGCTTCACATAAAGAGCAGTTAAAAACAATAAAAAAAAATTAAAATACAAGAATAAAAGTTACAGTGCAGTATAAGAAATTAACAATTATGTAAAGAAAGGCAGTATCAAAAAGAAAGGTCTTCAGCCTTGATTTAAAAGAACTGAGAGTTGCGGCGTACCTGCAGTTTTCTGGGAGTTTGTTCCAGATACTGTATGTGGTGCATAAAAACTGAACGCCGCTTCCCCCTGTTTAGTTCTGATTCTGGGGACAGAAAGCAGACCTGACCCAGATGACCTGAGAGGTCTGGGTTGCTTCAAAGTTATAAGTGAGTTCATTAAATGTAATTTTGTTATCGCCAATTTTTCCGGACCTCTGACCTTTAATAAACATCAGATTTGGACCTTTGATTGATACGTTTGAGGACCCCTGCTTTACCGACTGAGCTATCCAGGCTTCGTGAAGAAAATCCTCTGGGAGAAAAGATTATCTAAGACCTGCATGAAGGTTGATGATCATGAGAACTGCAGACACGTCACACACAACAAACACATCACCTGAACAGGGACTTGAACCCTGGACCCTCAGATTAAAAGTTTGACGCTCTACCGCCTGAGCTATCCAGGCTTCATGTGCCTATCCCCTCTGGAGGGAAATCATCACCCGCAGTCCAAATAGAGGTTTAAACCAGTAAAAACCATAAGGCTTTAGTCTGTTAACAGGTCAGACCATTTGCACGTTGCCTTGGAAATCAAGATGGATTGCAATTGGATATGTGATCTGAGACACGTGGCTAAATATAAATAAAAGTGTCCTAATAGATTGGGCCTTAAAGTCTTGTGAACATAACACTCTGTAGTAAAGCCAAGTGTACAACTCTTCACAGTCTCCTCTAGTCAACATCCTGCAAACAAGCATGGAGGTCGAAAATAGCTGGAACTACAGATACATCACACAGTAAACTTGTCACCTGACCAGGGACTTAAACCCTGGACCCTCAGATTAAAAGTCTGATGCTCTACCGACTCAGCGATCCAGGATTCAGAGAGATATATCACGAGAAAGGATCATCCAAATTCCAAATGGGGATTGAGCCAGTGAAAACCATACAACAAAGCTTTTGTCTGTTAACACCTCCTTCTGGGCAACATTCTATCCAGTTGGATGAATGTCACATTTCATTAGGCACCTAATTAAAATAAGCGAGTCGAGCATGATTTTCAATCTGCAGAACACAGCAGCCTTCATTTGCGGTATATTTGTGCATTTTGTAAATAATCACACATTTAGCTCTTGGTTGTAAGTAAGTAAGTTGTACGTGAATATTGAATGTTTTAAACATGTATTCATGTTCCTTATATGTTGTGTGTCTCAGGCTCTGCAAGGGAAGTTTGTGAGCTCAGCGACAGCCTGAGCTGAACTGATCAGATTCCAAAGCATCACATGAGCAGAGTCACACCATCAAACTAAAACCTCGTTAAACCTCGTTTAGTTCAGTGTTCATGAGATCAAACTAGGAAATGAAGATCACAGTGTGGCTGGAGTCGGATCCAATTCTCCTGTATACAATCTTCCAACTAACTGAATATGAGCAGTTAGCGCTGGAGATGTTTGTTGAACAGCTGGGAGCAGTGTCTGAAACTTATACAGTTTAGAATGTTAATTTACTGTATATTGTCGCCCCCACCCGTCTTTCTCATTCTTTGCAGTTTCATCTTGCATCACCACCTATAAGAAAACCCCTCCACCAGTGCCGCCCCGAACTTCAACCTGCTCCACAGCCTCCAAGCCTTACATCTCCATCACAGCCCAGAGCAGCACTGAGTCTGCACAGGTACTGCACAAGTCTATTACGCTTACCTGCCCCTACAGAACATCAGCGCTTCTATTTGTGTAATAATGTACATTATGGGCAAGGCTTAAACTACCCTAAGGGCTTATTCCCACATTGCACATATGGAAGCACTCACTAAAATATGTGGTATGTGTATGTTTCTCTGTAGTTCAGATTGTTTAGACAGGAAAGAAGAACACCTCTTCAACTCTGAAGGTACAAAAACCTGCACCACATGCTTGAAAATACTAGTCCTTTTCCAAGAAAACCACCATGAGGAAACTGAACACACACGTTGAAAACATGTTCTAAATTTTTGATTGGGTGGGCTAGACACGTTTGTGTGGGCTGAGCCCACCCCTGCCCCTATCTTCTGCCTGCCTTGCTTCTCAATGTGTTTCGTACCCCAACTGTGATGCAGCTCAACCCAGCAACAATATCACAGCATCAGCTCATTACATTACATTTATTTAGCTCATGCTTTTAACCAAAGCATTTCACAATAAGTGCATTCAACCAATGTGGGCACAACCTAAAAAGTGCAAGAATCATGCAAGTACATAGATTCAAATATGTTGATCTTCTTCAAGTGCTACATTTCGAAACAATAGGAGATAGAGAAAGAGTTGTATTTTTATTTTTTGCATGGGCCAAGGTGAAGCCTTAACAGATGAGTCTTCAGTCTACGGCAGAAGATGTTTTAAGTTTCTGCTGGTTCGATGTCAATGGGGAGTTTCTTCCACCATTGTGGAGCCAGGACAGCCAACAGTTGTGACTTAGTAGAGCAGTTAGCCGGGCCCCCTTCGTGGTGAAGGAGTATCAAGCCAATTGGCAGGAGCAGAGCGTAGTAGATGGTCTTGGGTTTTTGCTTTGATCATGTCCTGGATGTAGGATGGGCCTGATGGGCCTGAGCCATTCACAGTCCAAGTACCAGTGTCTTGAATCGGATTCAAGCAGCCCCTGAGAGCCAGTGCAGGAGGCAAGGAGCGGGGTAGAGTTGCTCCCCTATCCCCCATAAATGATACTATGTGATATTAATGGTGATATTAACACTGAAAGCAATGCTCCATGTTTTCTAAAACCAACCAGGATGCATACATGGAAGAGGAGGGACCCAGAGGTGACATGACCATCCAATCAGGGCTCAGTAACTCAACAGAAAGCATTGACAGCATGAAGGCCCTGACAGCTGCAATAGAAGCTGCAAATGCACAGGTTAGTGCTTTGGACTGTTAATGTACAAATAAACATTTCCTCCCCCTTAAAATGTTTCCCAATTTTGGGAAGCAACTATTTGTATAAACACATTTACATTGCTTTTGTGAATATTGTATTCACAATGTACTTAATGTCTGTTGTCATTATTTCCATGTAGGTCCATGGACCAGCCAGTCAGCATGTCAGTAACAGCACCATGACAGTCAGCACCCCCACCCCCTCAATCCTGAGCAGGGGGCCAGTTGTTGAAAACCACCGGGATGTATACAGGAAAGAAGCACTCAGGAAGGGCAAATGTCTTTCCATAGGCATCCAGGTATGTATGAGACAGCAGTGGTAGCGAAGAGACATGGAGGAGGAGGCCAGAGGACATAATGGGCTTCATTTACATAAACATTATATAGAGCCTCTATATCTGTGTTTCTGCATACACATATCTACTCACAAGTCACTATTACCTCCCCAAATCAAGAGTATTTGTCAAAGCATTGATTTCACATACAGTAAGACCCTGTGTTGACATGAATTAAGCAATGATGTCCTTCTTATGATGTAACCAATGTGATTATTTAATTGTTGTAGTTTTAATTGGTGTTACTATAGGTGATTATTAGGAATTACACAGCCCTGTTGAATACTTGATTCTGATTGGTCAATCACGGCATTCTACGGTCTGTTATTTCTGTACAACAGACTGTTGCTAAGTATAACAGACCATTGCTAAATATAACAGACCGAATCCATGGACGGAGACTCTGGTGGACCATTTTTACATCAATTCAATCCTTTTTCCCTGCTTGTTACCTGCTCTGTGTCGCATATATTTGACACCACAAACATAAAAACCACATCAATGCGTTCGCAAGACCTTTATCTTTCTTGTGACAATAATATTTTTGCCAATTAGACCCACCATTTTTGAATTACAGAACAAACTTAAGAGGTATAATTATCATCAAATGGACATGTTTGACCCATGGAAGATACTGTCTCCCCCTCGTTCCTCTACTCCCTCACTGTGGAAATCACCTTAGCTACAAGTTCTGACACATACACACCTCCTATCATGGAGACTCTTTACTGTAGGCCGTGTTGTCCTCTCTTTTCAGGACAGCAATGTAAAGGTAGCTCAGATCAGCTGTTACTATTGATATTAACTATATACCTGTGGTGACGATGGCCTTTACTCAACCATTGTCGAAACACTTTAGCAACACGTACTGCCAGAGGAGGAGGAGAAGAAAAGGAGAGGATAAGAAGAGGAGAGAAAGAAAGGAGGAGATAAGATGAAGAAAGGAGAAGAGGTGTTATTTGTCAGCTAACGTGATGTCATGATGGACCAATTGACCAACTGGCTGACTCCTAACTGACTTCAGGCCTCAACACCAACAGCTGTTTTCACAGAGACAAGACTGTAGCGCACCTTAGATAGTCCTGCTTCTAGCTCAAAAACCCTAACTCCTATCGCTTAATGTTTAATACTTTGGCAGATATCACGACACCCTGCATCCTGTGCTAGAATGGTGTGTTGTGTAAAAAATGTGAGGAACGCTGTCCAAAAAGGGCATGTTCTTTTAAAAAGCCTCAGAGAACGTTGAATATTTCAAGTATTAATGTGATTTGAAAGTTGAATGCTACTGAACATTTTATAGTTTGAATAGAGTTTCTTGAAAATTCTGAATGACCAAACACAAACTCCTCCTCCTATCATGGAGACTCTATACTGTAGGCCGTGTTGTCCTCTCTTTTCAGGACATGTCAAACAGCAGATTTACTGTTAGTCAGTGTTATTCGGATGTGCACCAAGTAGTAGGCACACTGTCAAAATTTCCTGCGGAATTTTCTAGTTCTTAAATATAATATTTTAAACAGGTCTTACATTTCCCTACGTCCATGTAACGCTACCGCTAATGCACATACAGTAGACATTTTTTCTTTTATTCCGTGGTGTTGTAGTTCTTTCTTTCACTAGTCCAAATATAATTTGCTGTGTATGTTCAGCTCATTATTACTCCGTGTTGCTTTTATTCTATTTTAATAATTTGATTTACTTTGCAAGTACTTTTGTGACTCTGCATTTTGTTTTACTTTTATGACGTGATAGACGTCTTAAATGTCATTCATAAAGGTCTAAAAAAGTCTTAAATTTGACTTGTTGAAACCTGCAGATATCCTGCTGAAGAGCCCTGGACTGTGATTACTCTGAGAAACATGCATGGAAATCAATTACAGTATAATATATCTAGCTTTTCCCCTGATGGTCTGAAGTCGCTACATTTGTTGTTAGTTGCTTTTTTTAAATAAAGTCGGTAAGAGGGTCTGAAAAGTCGCTAAATCTAGCAAGAAAGTCGCCAAGTTGGCAACACTGACAACATTATTCCTAACTTATACCGCCTGTCTCCTGTAGGTGGATGGACCAGAAGAGGTTCCAGATCCAGAGGACCCATCCAAGTTCACCTCGGTAGGGGTGCAAGTAGAGGATGACAGAGGGTGAGGCACACATTTTTCTTTACTTCTCTTTAGTTGACTTTTTATTCAGTATGCACTTGACCATTTAACATCCACAGCACATATGAGCAAGGCTGGACAATTGTTTTCAGAGCAAGCAAGGACAAGTTATTCATGAAAATAGTATTAAAACAATAGTTAAGTGCACATATACACTCTGAAAAACAGTTTTTGTACACTCTAACAATAATTTCTCCCTGTTAATACTGGCCATTAAAAGGTCCCTCTCTAATGTGCTTCCAATCTAAGTGATGGGGGACAAAATCCACAGGAGGTACTAAGCTTTCAAATTATTTAAATCAGTGTCAGGTGTCCAGTATCAGGTATCCAGTATGACATTAGCCAAGATGCACTTCTTTACACTTCACACCGACATATTTTGAAGATTGAACGTTAGCCCTCATGTTTTCCTTGTGTTTGTGTGCATTTCGATCAACACAAATACTTCAAATTAGTAAATGAATGTGGTGAATGATTAATATGTAAGCATGTAGGTATATAGGATGGATGCATAAATGATCTTAAGAACAGTGTAGAAAATGGAAGACCTTAAGCTGGATTTTTCCTTAAAAAATGTGTTAAGGGGCTATGCCGTACCAATGTTTACCCATCTAGAGTGCTGAGGTGATATCAACAGGCGCTTAACTACTTATATATCAAAACCTACGGCATCAGGAACTACAGTGGGACTCCTGTTAACCCCTAGCTTCGACTATAAATTCCAGCTTTACCCTAACATAAATCCTAAAATATTAGCATTTTTTTGTTGGCAGTTTAGTGCATTGTTACTTTTGGTGATAACAAAAGCTTACTCTGAGACTGGAGAAAAAGTAAAACTATGTACAGAAATTGTGATAGCCACGGTACAAGCATATGTTCTTACATACCAAGTAAGAAAGTAAAGTTTTATTTTTTCTATAGCCTTTCAAAACCTAGGTTAAAGTGCCCATATTATGAAAAAATCACTTTTTCTGGGATTTGGGGTGTTCTTTTGTGTCTCTGGTGCTTCCACACACATACAAACTTTGAAAAAAATCCATCCATGCTGTTTTGAGTGAGATACAGGTTTCTGAATGTGTCCTGCCTTCAGTCTCCTAGTGAGATGTTCAAAATCGGCTCGGACTGTGACGTCACAGTCCGAAATGAGCTGGCAAACCACAACCGTTAGCTCGTTAGCATGCTAACCGTTAGCATTAGCATGCTAACGCTAATGCTAACGCTAGCATGCTACGTCGTTCTCAATAGCAAAGCACTGCTACAACACACACAAGTTCACCATAATCTACAAAAGAACTACTTACATGTGCGCCCTCATTTAGAAGTCTCCCAGCTAATCTGCCTTGTAACTGACCAAAGTTGGAGAAACAGGCTTTCTTTTACTGTCTCTAGAGTTAGCTAGCTGACATGCTCTACATCTGAACTACTGAGCATGTGCGAGTGCAGTCAAAGATAGTAGTGAAGAAGAAGATGAAAAGAGGTCTCACTCTGTAGCTAAAACAGAAACCAGGTGAAAAGAGGTTCTGCAGCAGTGAGAGAGAGCTGTGCAGTACAACAACAATATGGTGTTTTTTGAAAATTAAACCATGTAAACCTATTCTGGTACAACCTTAAAATACAGTTATGAACCTGAAAATGAGCATAATATGGGCGCTTTAAAAAGTGCTTTACAAAAGATAAAAAGGTTAAAAGAACAAAAGATGAGTAAAACACAAACATTACACAACAATTAGAGGCATATCTACTCAAAATAGAGCATATGGCCCAAGCACAACAAAATTTAGCAAAGAGATAGGTCTTCAGCTGAGACCTAAAACACCCAAGAGAGTTTGCTGACCTGAGTCCCAGGGGGGAGACTGTTCCACAGCCTGGGACCCAGGCAGTACATTTACTGCTGAATTTTGCACTAGTGAGCACACTGTAAAATCAGATCACTGAGTAAAAGATCAAAATCTGTGGCCTATATTTAATTTTTTTGTTTTTTAAAGTTTTTTGCACGGTTTTCTGATTAGATGCTGTCTTCAGTTATTGAAGTCATGCTACATGAGGCGTATTTTCCGTCAGACTAGCCGAGTCTAGCTGAGTCATTTACAGCTGTCGTGTAATCATTTCTCTCTCTCTCTGGTCACAAATAAACACCCACAGACTCATCTGCCAGGGATATCATCTGCAATAATCTCTAAAAACTGTGGCTGAGGACCAGTTTCAGTGACTTCTAGACTTCTCTGCAATTTTCTTCAGATGGCTGTCTTGTTAAGCTACAATTTTGTTAAATAATGTAATGAAAACACATGATACACAAGATAATGGCAGAATAATATCCATGCAGTGACATGTCTTGTTGATGCACTGTACTGACTTTCCAATAAAAACCTTTAAAACCAGAAAGCAACCACTTCTATTTACCTTTAAACATTTTTTTATTTTTATTTTATAAAAGACATCACACATTAATTCATATTTCTTTAAATCTGCCAGTGTTAGGCAGCCGGCTAATTTTTAACTGTAGTCCTTTGGCCAGATGATTTTAGACCAGAGCAACAGGAAACAGCAAGACATTAGTACAGGTTAAACTATACAGACAGAAGTCAACAAGACACCATACAGACAGCTAGAGCAACAAATCAGCTTTCTCAATAAGCCATGCAAACTGAAGGAGAAAAGGAAATATTTCAGAATTTTACAGCACCAGTGTTTCTGATACCATAGTCTATATAACTCATGAATTTCCGCTGGATGCATGTATTTTCCGTTTCCTTCCGCTTTCTTTGTGTTGGAATTTTAAATTTGGTGGATTTATGAGGACTATGGTTGACTCCTCCTCAGATCTCCGCAGGGTAAATTGAGACCGCTAGCTAGACTATCTGTCCAATCTGAGTTTTCTCTCGCACAACTCTTTTCTAGCGGCTCTGTGCGGAGTTTAGCGCCGCCCATGACGATTGTGATTGGTTTAGAGAAATGCCAATAAACCAGAGCATGTTTTTCTCCCATCCTGAAATGCTGTGTGGACTAGCTAGACCCTCTTCTGCTTCGCAGCCTGTGGATGGTCTAGCAAAGCGAGACTACTGATACCATAACCCTGAAATGAAACTTTGTAGTGTACATAAAACCATCCATTCATCAATGTTCTTCCTTTGCTTTGAGTCTGGGTCACAGTGCTAGCTAATGACACCTAATAAATCATTAAATCGTGAAATTGTTGCGTGGGAGCAGGGGCTATTCCAGGACTTTTGATGTGGGGTGGCACAGGGGGGACCATTTATCAGTCGGGGGGCATTTTGCATGTATGCTTATAAATATAATAAATATTGGATAGGATAGAACAACATAATGTAATTATTCTAAATAAAACATCACATTCACTTGTTTTTATTTTAAATCAATTGTACATCAGATAAATAACACACATTTTCTATAGGCTCACTTTTTTTGAAAAATAATTCCAGTGCTGGTTCCATGGTATCAGACGTGAAACAATCTTGGTGCTTATTATTTTCTGTTTGTCTACTTCTTGTTGTCAGGTATCGTCGGTTCCAGCGCTCCAACAGCGTGACAGCAGCTGTACAGGTAAGCTTCCACTACTGCTCTTTTGTTGTTGAGATACTCAGCTCAAATCATTACCTGCTCCAAGGTACTTTGGTTTAGAGGATTGTGCAGCCTTCGCAGAAGTGAATAACTTCCCAGTACAATACTGTATGTAGTTTCAGGAAGGCTTCACTTTTTGTGTCTTCTTATTTTTGAGAGTTAACCGTATGGGTCCTTTCATATCATTTAGTGTTTGAAGGATGAGGGTTTCATTCAAGTCCCTGATAGTAGATACATACTCAATGATGACCTTTTATTTTTAGACAGACATTACATATTTCCGTCATAGTTGTAATTCTAGTAAAGTCGCTTGAAACAGCATTCAGCTATCTACTGAACCCAGAAATCAGCACATTTCCTTGTAAAGCTTTCAGACTGTTTATGAAGCTGCGGTGTGTAGGGGGCAGAAATTTGGGATTGACCTAAAATGAATCCATACCTGAACATGATGCGCATAAATACATTTTCAAATAAAATGGACCCGGAGATATTAGACCCTATTGAAAATGAGGGAGACTCAAACAGACCCAAATAGAGGAACACGATAATCTAGTATGGATCAAAATAATGGATCAACGCCTTTATATCAAACATGGACAGAAAAAAAGGTCTTTTAACAATGTTCAGTTAGTGGAAAAAGCCCTGAGTTACATCAAGGTTGTGATGATACATCTCCTGTGATGAATATGATGCACCACCTGATCAGAGCTGATACAGTCACAGACACAGGATTACAATTTCTAACCGGCACATTTAGACTGAATATAATTTGCAAGCGAGTGGACCTCTAGTGGTGAGATAAAGACTTAACAGAACTGCACCGACCACTCCAACAACAATCTGTCAATTCAGTCAGTTAAGTGAGGGTTAATGCTCGACGGTTCTGGCCCTCTGCCTGAGGCCATGAACTGGATACCTTGAAGGCCATTAATCCACTTATACCATGGTTAATTGCCAAATGACATTTTGTAAGACCATTCATTTATATTTTCATGATTTTGCAATCAAAATCTAAAGTCTGTTTCCTTGGTAACACCTGAGGGTTGGACTTGTACCTTGAACAATAATTCCCATCCCATAAGGTTTCTCTATGAAATTGAAACGTTCACTTCTCCAGTAAATAAGACGGACCTTGGCTAACCTCCTGGCAACCAGAGCTGTTACTAGTCTGCTCAGCTCGTATAACTCTTTGGTTCAGACAGCTACAAGCCAGATGTTAGCCAGCTAACGTTATGCTAGAGAGATTCAAAGTCAATAACGTTGTGTACGACTGACAATTGGTAAATATAATTTGACAGTATGTTTAACAACAAGACAAGCTAGCTATCCACCCATGCCAAGTGTTTTAGCTCACTAATTTTCAACACCTGTCCACGGGACAACACAAAAACAGAAAATAAGGGTAGTAATAACAATGCTTATAATCAAAGTGATAAAGATGAAAGATGATCTCTAAATGTGAAACAAAGAAAGTTTACAGGGGCAGTGTAGTTTACCCTTGCAGCTTTTATATTAGCGCCATCCTGGGCTGTGTGAGGACGAGGCACTGAAGGACTATACTCAGTGTTTTGTTTTTTTCACCGGAACTCCTTAGTAGGTGTACTATATCATTTTTATCTCACATGAAATGTATTGATTATTCCATCCAGGCAGATCTGGACATGCCAGACCTGCTGGACACCCCTTTAGACTCCCCGGACACTGACATGGAAGTCCTGTCATCTGGTGCCATCTCTCGACAATACTCCCGCGATGCTGCCACCTCTACGGTCAGCATCCAAGGCTCAGGGAACCACTACCACGCCTGTGCCTCCGACGACTTTGACGATGTGGGCTTTGACCCATCCATCCTCCCCCCTCCAGATCCCTGGATAGACAGTGTAACAGATGACTCACTTGATGTCAACTTCAACAGCTCTGCTATTCTGGAGGTTTGTGGGAGCATATTCAGTGATATTTATAAGAACAGGTCCAGGGACGTTCAATACATGAACGCATAAACAACAACATTAATTTCTTACAAATACAGTTGTCATGCCAGAAATACTGTTGTCACTCACTAATTAACTCCAATCATTTGCTACTTTATCATGCTTTCATAATGTTACGCTACAGTTATAGCAGCACTAATGAATGTTTTCATATCAATAATGGGGGAAAAAATCCCTAGAAGTGACAGGTTCATATTACCATTTGCCAAGTACTGTTGTAGTCATTTGCTCATAATTGGCAATAGTTAGTATTCATTTTAAGGAAGATAGTAACTGCGGTCACCATGAACGATGTGGATTATCTTTTACAGCACGAATTTGAAAGTCTGCCCTTTGAAGAAAAATTAGAGATTAAACACTTATTTGAATCTACAAAAGGGCCCCTGCAGAAAAGGTTTGGGAACCACTCATCATTGTAAATGAGGAAATTCAGTGGTGTATTTCAAATCAATCTGCACTTGAACTGTATTACAATGCAACAGTAATATAAAATTGACAAAAATGAATGATTGATGTGGTCTGTGATGGAAAATAGAACTCAAGCCAGTTTCGTGAGTCTACTAATTGACGTTTATACCATTTACAGAAAATAATGGAGGCCTGAAAAATTAGAAAAAACATATCCAAACGTGTACAAATGTATTTAATGCATTTGGAAATGGTCAACAATGGTCAAATCATGATCCTTTAAATCAGAGATCTTCAACAGGGGGTCCTGGACCCGTAGGGGGATCCTCAGAGTTGTTGCAGGGGGGCCACCAAATTATTGTTTGATGGTTTAAAAAAAAAAAAAAGATGTCTGACAATATACATTTTCCTGAATCCAACATATTACCACCATGGGTGCCAGCGCCTTTAGTCTTATTATTATTATTATTAGTAGTAGTAGTAGTAGTAGTAGTAGTAAAGATACATCTTTTTTAATGCACACAGCACTAATGATAGCCTTACTGGACTATAGTTAAGGTACTCATAAGGTCATCCACAGATTAAATTAAGTTTAAGGATTCACTGTGCCACATTTAAACATAAAAACATGATGTATAAATATATGAATATGCCAACAGTTTTTATTTTAAAAGCTTAGTATTGTATGCACCATAAAAAGGTATGTGTAAAGGCTTTATGCCGCCCTAAACATTATTGTATTGTAGGCCCAGTTTAATATGCAACAACATTTTGTACTATATATGCAGTAGGGGGTCCCTACACTGTCTCTTTTTCAGCTAAGGGGTCCTTGGCCTAAAAAACGTTGAAGACCCCTGCTTT
Organism: Perca fluviatilis; assembly: GCF_010015445.1. Taxonomy (NCBI): domain Eukaryota; kingdom Metazoa; phylum Chordata; class Actinopteri; order Perciformes; family Percidae; genus Perca; species Perca fluviatilis. The sequence continues at coordinate 8,499,315 of NC_053122.1, forward strand.
AAATAGTTAAAGGATGTACTAGTAATGTGTTTAAAGTAAATATTGCAATAAAAAAACAGGACTCTTAGAAGATTACAAAGGTGCAATATTTTTTTCTTGAAATTATATTTTACTAGTGCAGTGCCCATTAAAAATGTGCCTGTTTGGAACAGGCCGATTGCTTGGCCTGTGGTATTGCTGCTTGTAGAATTCTTCAAAACCAAATTGTACCCCAAAATCACTTACAGAAGGACCCCAAACCACTTAATATGCAACTCCACTTTACAGCCTACTACTGACTTACAGTGTAGGCTACGTCTGCATCAGAGGAAGACATTGTACTACTATATTTACCTGACAGAGAACGCTGCAGATTCAGAATGTAATCACAAAATATCACAATGAAAATGTGAAGTAATCAGACATTAGCCTCATGGACTCATGGCAGTGCACTACCCAACTGACCCATTATGAGAGCTAATCTGCACCTATCTGCGTTCATCAACCACCAGAACCGGACCGTGTGTTTGTGTGCGCAGAGAAAGCGAGAGAGAGAGAGAGACGTTAGCTTGACGGTGAACGGTGAAGTAGGGGATTTGATTCGCGGGGTATTTTGGCGACGGTAATGTTATTAGTGTTGTAAGTTAGCAGTAGACTTAACGAACCGACCCAGGGTGAGTCTGATGAAAACTGATGTGTCTGCCCGGTTCAGCTCTGAGATTTTCTCACATTGCACAGCGTTGTGAAGGAATAATCTAAGAGATTACGTTATGTTCTGACAGCTCACAGCTATTTAATACAATAGCAGAGTCCCCCCGCTGTTCTAAAGCGTTCTGCATGTGGCGTCTGCGTGTGATGTGCAGGTTACCTTACCCCCCAAACACGGACACACATATATACAGATACGTCTCGCTTTACAAGAGAGATAGCCTGCATCACGTTCTGTCTGCGCTTGTTGTCTGTAGCTGGTTATGCTTTGCATGTGTGGGATTCTGAAACGTCCTTAAATTCGGGAATTGTCGTTTGTTTATTCAAAGTCAAAGACAGTCCAAAGTAGTGCAACTTTGCACATTTTTGTGGGTCTGAGGTGTATGTCACATTTTAGCTGCCAAAGCTCCGCTGTTCTCTGTCTCTGGTCCACAGTGTGAGAGGGGGAGTGGCCAGCGGCTAGAGCGGCAAAAGCCAATGTGCTTCTTTTACCTATATATTTAACGATATCTTTTGCATTTCATATCCAAACAACATCAAACTTACTCGTGCCCGTAGCAAGACACCTGCCAAGTTTGAAATCCATCGGACAAACGGTTCGAGAGATATGCGCATAACATACAGAAAGACAGACAGACGTTCCTGCAATTTATAGATGTTAAGTTATAAGTAAGTTATTAGCCATTCTGGGATTTTTGATCTTGCAAATTATTAATTGATAACAGGCAACAAAATTTTAACTCTCGACATATATGAGCTTCATGATTTTTCCACATTACTGGCTTTGTTACATGATAGTGAGTATACAAATTGTCTATGCAGGTGTGTCTCTGCATGTTGTGAACGTCTGAATGTTTGAATGGCAGGCGGTGCAGCGGTCGGTGTGTCACAGAGATGGACGCTGGTTTCTGAAGCTGCTGCAGGCCGAGACTGACCGCATGGAGGGCTGGTGTCGACAGATGGAGCTAGACCAACGGGAGAATGACCTGCCTGAAGATAGTATGTCTTTGTGTGGGTGTTGTCCGTCATGTTTAGGTTTCAAGTGTGTATGTTACAACATAGGAAAGGCCTTATTTTATTTGCCCTAAAATCTGACATTAGTACATTATTCTATTCTGGGAAAAACATTGTTGTAAAGGGAAATACATTACTATGAAAAAGTAATCACATAGAGCAGTGGTTCTTAACCATTTTTGCTTATGACCCCTAAATATGAAAAAAAAGTCTTGTCACATGGTGCATGTCTGCATTGTGAACACTTAAATTAGCAGACTTACCATCTCCAACAGAAAACCCTGTTCACCAACTGCTCCAAACAGCTCTATTGTAGTCCAGCCTTTACTTCAGAGACAAACGTGCGTCACTTTGTAACACACGTTATAATGCTCGCCTAGCTGCTAGCGTGGCATGCCCTCATCCTCTGCTTCTGACTGGCTAGTAGTCCTTACCTAGCTACTGCACATGTGCGACTCCCAACAAAGATGGAAAAGAAGTGTGATGCCTCACTCTGTAGCTTAAACAGAGAGCTCAACACACAGGGGGAAAAGAGGAGCTGCAGCAATGTGCAGTACAACAAAAATATAAACCTATTCTGATATAACCTCTAAATACAATTATGAACCTAAAAATGAGCATAATATGAGCACATTAAAATGAAATGGTGCAGTCTTCATTCAACTTCAGGAACAGGGGTGTTTTGTGGGGCAGGAATGAAAGCCGACTGTATATCCACATTTATATAAAATACCTGAGTACTTCAAAAGGTTCATGGGCTCCTAGAAAAGCTGAGGTCAAACATTTCTAAATGTGACATCAGTTTTTGTCACTTGCCTAGCAATGGTGTTGTCATGAGTCCAAAAACTAATAATTGCACCGAGGGCATTCTTAGTTCATGTACTTTACATCAGCACATGGAAGAGCTAAAATGCGTTTTGAACTGTCTGTTGTACATTTTCTCAAGAACAGATGGATGTTCTATAGTTTAGTCTCTTTCTAAAACTCTCTGTCTATCCTCGCAGTCCTCGGCAAGATGAGGAGTGCTGTAGGAAGCGCTCAGCTTCTGATGTCCCAGAAGTTTCAACAGTTCAGGGAGCTGTGTGAGGAGAATCTGGTGAGTGTGAAACACTCACACTGACAATAACATGCAGTCAATAATTAACACTGTTACACATTTCACTTTTTGTATAATAGACTTTTGAACAAACTAAGATTTGATTTACTAACAAATTAATTACTTTTGATGTCCTTTATCCAGTAATTTCTTTCCTGCTTTCTCCTCTCAGTTCCACTAGAACATGTTTTTCATACTGTCTGTCTGAATATACCTGTATTCACCCTCTGTCTGACACACTCAGTTTTAGCACTTGTCTCTTTAAGCCCCCCTTTAAGCCCAGTCTGCTCTGATTGGTCAGCGTTTCCGGGTCTTTCGCATCTGCGATCTCTGTGAGTCTCTGCATCATCATTGCAGCCGGGGAATGACTGTAACAGCACTGTGGCAGCTCTTTATATATATTTATTCTATTTAATATATATATAGTTGTAACGTACGGTTGTGAGGCCACTCGTTTAAAGGCACTGTTTCTGAATACGGGCTATTTGCATTTCTCTGTTGATTGAGCGTTTTGATACTTTCACAGTATTTATATAGTACCTCAACCTGCTTTGTAATCAAAAACAGTTTTTACAATATGGGACCTTCAAAGGATCTTTACTGTAGCTATCTAAATGTATTGAAACACCCTTTAGAATACAAGGGGGGTTAAGCCAAATTTCTCTCCATGATATACCGGTAATTAAATATATATTCCTCGTTTGAGCTTCACTGAAAATAGACTGTCAGCGTCACAAAGCACCGTTCAGTGTGTGTGTAGAGCGCACCGGGCAGAGCAGCAGCTACGTGGCGCTGTAAGATGCTAGGTATTAAGAGCAACAACGGTAGCGAGCAGTATTAAAGCCCGAAATTCCACATAGGGATGGTGGTTGAGGGGGTGGATGGGTCAAACAACATGGGTGTCACGATTCCTAAACCCAACTGTCCCGTTCTTTTCCTAAACCCAACTGTCGCTTTCTTCTTTTCCTAAACCCAACTGTCCCGTTCTTTTCCTAAACCCAACTGTCGCTTTCTTCTTTTCCTAAACCCAACTGTCCCGTTCTTGTCCCGGGTGTCATGGAAACTTACATTTTATAAACCCACCCACAATCTTTTTCTTAACCTAACTGTGTCAAAAATGACGCCAATAGTCCCGACCCAGCATGTTTAGTTAAAGCGCGTTTAGATATGACGCTAAAGGAGACTTTTAGCGTCAATAACAACACCAAAGGAACCTGACCAAGCATCAGTATTTGTGAGGATGTGTTGGCTAATGTGTAAAACCATTTTCATTAATTTCCTCTACCCCGGCTTTCAACTTTGACCCTATTTCTTCTCCACCTTCTCCTCCTTTTCTCCTGTCATAGAACCCCAACGCCCACCCTCGTCCGGTGGCCTCAGACCTGGCGGGTTTTTGGGATATGCTTCAGCTGTCCATTGAGAACATAAGCCTCAAATTTGATGAGCTTCACCAGCTCAGAGCCAACAACTGGAGACCCCTGGATCCCCCTGAGAGAAAGGTACACACACACACACACATTCATAAGCTTCCAGTATGCTGACTCGTTGACCAGGGATAACAACATCATCTGAATAGAAGGTTTAATGTTGTTCTTTCCCCTTCACGGCTATTATGAATGTGAGTAATTATATAAATGTCTCATTTGGCAACAAATTACTTTTGTTTATGGTACCCAAATGGATATTTTACTGCTCTGCTGTTCCGCCGTTAAATCACAGCTTTTTTTCCAAATCTAATTTACTCTACAAGTAAACAGTCTTGTTTTTCACCTAACTTCTGTACTGAGTCAATTTAGATAGGGTGAACACCCAATGGAAACACAAATTGTGTTAGCCAGGTAATTATTCATCAGGCTCAACAGAAATCAACTGTTCCTGATCAGACTTTTATCTGAAATGAAAGAAAAAAGATTGTGCTGCATGATAATCAGAATGTGGTTTTAATATTTTGTGCAATCGGTTTCAGATTCACAAAGAATTGCACAGTGAAGACAGTTTGCCTGTTTATCATTACTTAGAGCTACTATAACAGCATGCAAACACTTTGAGATTTTGGAGTGTTTAAGCCCCTTTCAGACATGCACGCCATTACATTTATCTGATTATCTAATTTATTGTCATATGGTATGTCTAAACAAGCACACAGGTCACTTTCACACAATCGCTTTACATACAGCATGTGAGCTGAACATCCTGTCATTCAAGGCTTGTACTGTAGGATATTATAAAGCAAGTATCAGAGTTCGCTTAGTATGGATGTTCAAAAAAACTTTAAATGATGGGAAGACGTATCATTGGGTTCACTATGAGAAGAGTGCTCACGATTGTCGTTAAAAACAACTTCAACAGCGAAATCAATTTTAAAATTCCCACAGGTCACTTTCACATGAGTCAATTGCTTAAAGCTTTAGTGTGTAACTTTTAGATTTTAATGAACGTCCGTTATATTCAAGCCATTGCCAAATAACTTGCTACAAAGCTAATTAAGATTATCAGCTCCACACAACTCTCTCTGGATTTCTCAGTATGGCTATGTTCAGAAATTGGTGTCGTCTGGCGACTTTTAGTTCCCAGAAATTCAAGAGAAGATAATTACCTCTTCTGAAGAGTCCATCATGTTTTTTTTAATCCTCCATGTCCTCCTTAGCTACTAGCAACTACGTGGGAGAGGGGTGGGGTTGGTGCGCGATCACGGGAGACTTGTGTCATGTTGATGCACTGACAGAATTGCTGTCATTACTTAGAATTCCTCACGGGGGAGACAGAAACTATGCACTATAGCTTTAACGTACAGCATTTGAGCAAGTAGGAATGAAACGAGACTCCCAACTTAACGTCCTGTAATTCAGTGCTTTTACTGTCGCTTATGTAAAGCAATCATCTTTCTTCACTCTCTATTCATGTTAAATAATGAAAATGATGGGAAAATCTATCAGTGGGTTTACTATGAGAAGAGGGCTCACGGTGGTCATTAACTAAATGCTTTAACAGCAAAATCAATATTAAAGTGCATCAGTGATTCAGCCTGCGAGAGAACAGAAAACACTCTTGGTTTTCCTGAACATAACATTTTTGAATCACCTCTCTGTCTCTCTCTCTCTCTCTCTCTCTCTCTCTCTAACTCTCTCTCGCTCTCTCTCAGACACACACACTAGGCCCCAAATATTGCGCAAGCATTGTGGCTCTTTCTGTAAATGTTCTCTCATGTCTGGTTGACGCCTTAAGGAACATTAATGTAAAAAACACCTCTGTCTGAATGTCAAAAAGCTACCACTTTGACAGATAGAGGAATCTAGTAATTGTTACATACAGTATTACATGTATGAAAAGGGGCTTTAGATTAAAGTTGGCAACCATGAGGGAACCAAAGTTTTGTCATTCACCTACTTCTGATTTAGAGCTTTCGAGACCAAAAACAGCCTGCATCACAGGTGTCACAAATTTCGAACTAAGTTCCCACAGTTTAATGTGGCTGCTGCTACAACCCATGACTACAAACCACCCAATCAGAATACAGCTTGAAATGACAGAGTACACTAACTGATGCCACATTGTAATCACCCATAGACATATACTGTACAATTAATGTAGATACCACACTGGTACGAAAAGCATTGTCTCTAGGGCCATACTGTATCTTGCTTTTTGTTGTATTTTGCAAAGCTTGTGATGATGCGAGTTGATGTCTCTGCTTTCCTCCATTTTTATTTTATTTCATTTTCATTGTGGATGATTGATGACCAGACATTTGTTACACAATATGACACGTACAGAGATCATAGTGTGACGCTCAGTTTGAGACTAAGATTGTATTACACCATCTCACACATTGTGTCATGACATGATCATGTAGGACTGTTGTTATAAGGTGCCAGAGTGTGTTGGGGCTTTTACATCAATATGAAATATGTCATATCACGGAGCACTTCCCAAGCTCCAATTGTTTAATCTCTAAGACTCATCCTTTTCACAGTAACACTCTTTATTAGCTCATAATCCAAGTGTAAATCACACCTGAGGTTCCTGAATGGAAGCTGTCCATGTTTGTTTGACGTGCAGGTGATAATGCCCAGTGTTAAAGTAGTGACAGCAGTCATTTTGAATGAATTCTTTTTTCACAATGCCCTTACGCTACCTTTAACCCTTGTAATGTGTTAAAATACTCATAAAACAATGATTATCATCCAATATTGTTTTTCACCTCATAGGTGACTTATTATGGGTGTGTGGTGTGGTGGGGACAAATTGAACCACATTTGATCCACAAAGCAACACACAAGTTATGGTCACACCTTTTTAATTAGAAACATTTAAAATGTACTAAAATTGTGACAGCATCTTTTGTTGTGTTAGAATACCTGTTTCTGAGGATATCAGATCCAATATGTTCCAATAAAAGAAAGTAAATTGAACTTTTTACATATTTGAACTGAAGTGAAAATGGGTCACATTTGACCCTAACACAATTTAAGGGTTAAATGGGGTTTTTTGTGGTGAATTCATGTTGCACAAGAACAAGCAATCAGTAGGGAGCTTAAGTTAAGGTCACTTCAAAATAGCTTTTATCTTGGCGAATCAACATTCTATACATACACGCACATGACAATGACAGAAGCAAAGAAAGCCTTTTTTTTAATCGGGCAGTATCACTCAGCTTTTCTCTCATGGTGCAGAGTGAGTGCATGGTTGTCTGACTTGGTCTCTGTGGTGATACGGATACTCTTCCTTCTGCATATTTTATCTCTAGATGTATCTGTAAATCTCTTTCAGATGTCTTCTGCCTGGCCTGTTTTCTCTCTTTCAGCAGTGTATGTTGTGGCTTTGCATCATTGTGAATACTGACTCTGCTGGCTTCCTCATTTGCTCTCATTATTGTCTTTTCCTTTCTTGTGCTTTTTTGTGTTGACAGTGAAGGCGCTTGCAAACAGCCACGCATCAATCAGCATAACTGCAATGCCAACAACACCACAGGGCCTTGACACCTCTGGGCCTCCGTAGATCCATCATATCTGTCTTTCCATCCATCTGTCCATGCTTCCTTCTGCCCTTCCTTCCTTCCCTCTGCCGCCTGAAACCGTCCGCGTGGCTTTTTGTTGTGTGTGTTATAGCTGCCAGTGTGAAGATAGATGGAGCGGAGAGAGTGTGGCTAATATTTCTTCTCCACAAATACACCTTACAGCACACTGTTAGATACAATTAGAAAGACGTGCATAAACTCCAACCCTAAAACACCAAAAACAAAAAAAATGGAATTAGGAGGCAAATAAAACCAAATAATACACCAGTAAAAAGAGGAGTATGCCAACAAGAATGCAGCATTAAAATATGACAAGAGATTTCAACCAAGATTTATTGCAATTAGATAGGGAAAAGTCTAACTTATTAACCCAATTCAGCATATCCATATGTTTGGGAAGCCTTTCCCTATTGTGAAGATAAGAATGGTTACTGCCTTTTGTTAGGATGCAGTCCAGTCCATCACAGCTAAGGTGTGCTGTACTGGACTATGGAAATTCAGCATTAGTCTTCAGTCCATTTTAAAGTGAGCTCAGACGCATGTGGACAAAAGCTCAGCTTAGTGCAGAATATGATTTTGAAACCAGCAATAAATAAGGCAATACAATAAATACAGAATTTTACAGAGTGCAAATGATAGGGAAGCTAAATCAGAGAACCTACTGTAATTCAGTCTCTCGTCTCTCAAGAGGAACGTGACTAAGTACAATGTTGTCTTAACTGGAGGAAATGATGGACAAAACTATAACAAATAATACTAAATATAATCATCTTTTTTTAATGGAGCACTTTTTGAAAATCCACGTTACAAAGTATAAAAAAATGATGTACCACAATTGTCTTTAAGGGCATTTCTGGTGTCAGTTGAAAGTGAGGGCATTATGTCGTCTGCATAGTAGTGAAACTGGTGCCATGTTTATGTATGCACAGTTGATGAAAAAATAAAATAGGCGCAGGAACAGACATTGTCACAGGATACTCTTACAGCACTTAATTATATAAAAGTAATATTATAATATTATAATACTATAATACCTAGCTTGCATGCATATGAAAGCCTCAGACTATACAAGGTTGTGTCACATACAAACACACATTTGACAATAATGTATGTACAGTAGGTACAAAAAAGCTTGTATAATAGAGAAGATGGAACAAATGTGTGAATCAACACATGTAGGGAATAAGTTAAGAGCTGCATTATTACAAAAACGGTAAAAAACTGTGAAGGATGATGAAAAAAGAATTATACTAAATGTCTATCTTTTTTGACCTCTTATTTACTTACACTATTACACATATGTAAAGTGCATAGACATACATTAAACCAAAATCCACTAAACAAGTTTTACAGATAGCATTTACAATGGGCATCAAAGGCACACACACACACACACACACACAAATACATGTGTGTCTTTTTCCTGAAATGTTCTCCCCTCCTCCCCTACCATCCTCTCCCACCAGGAGAGGCGGCTCCCACCTCCAGTGCCAAAAAAGCCTCCCAAGGGCCCCCACCACCACCCCCCTCTGGCCAGAGACCGCTCCCTGGAGAGCTCAGAGAAACAGCGGCAGGAGGCCAGGAAGCGCCTGTTGGCCGCCAAGAGAGCCGCATCCGTACGGCAAAACTCAGCTACGGAGAGCGCTGACAGCATCGAGATTTACATCCCCGAGGCTCAGACAAGGCTATGAGGACACTACCAGGGACACACACACAGGGTTGACTTGCAGTACACATACACACTATACACAACGCAAACACAAAAATGAATGGTTGTCCACGCCAAGGTACGGGGTGTAACCGAAAATATGAATACTTTATTTAGATATGCCCAGATCATGCGGGAAAAAAATTGCAGTAATATTCTTCTTAGTCATAACTCATAAACACAGAGACATCCTACACAACTTGCTACACTCAGCACAATTCAATCTTTACAGTGGTGTTTGTATTTCTGATATTAAAAAAGGCGCTCCTTATAACTTCTTTTATTTTAATCTGGTCCTCATTGCATCCACACAAAAAAAATGCAATAGAGCTATTTTGGCCTGTTTCTTTAATAGTTTTCTCATTTTTCATCATGGACACATTTTAAACCAACTTTCAAATCCATCTGAGCCTAACTCCCATTTATAAAACACCATCCATTTTAAAATCAGGCAATATGGCCTAAGGCAATTCTAACTTGTTTTTTTACCACTAAACTCAGCATCATGATAGATGAAGTTGGGTTTGGTCAGAAGTGTGTGTCTGTTACACCAGTGATGTCACAGGGCCACAAATCGACATTTTGTCAGTAGAACCATTGCAGTGCAGCGCGATCCAGAACAGCGCAACATGTTTCTGTGGGCAGCTTCAGTGTTGAATGCAGCGAAGACGGCTATCATGTATTGAAAAAAAATATCTGTAATAATGTTGAGGAGTTACAAAACGAAAATCTGTAGATAGGAAAAAACATGAACCACAAGCATATGACAGATTCAAATATCAATATCAACCCTTCCCAAGATACGGACATTGGCTTTATGTTACACCCTTACCAACCTATGTGCATTTGACTTTCCAAGACCCTAGATACCGTACCCTTCAGTGGGGAGCATCAGTTGGCCATGGCCCGAGAGCTGTCCAAACCTCTAACACACCAAGACTTTTACAGTGTAGACCCATTATTTAGACATGTACCTGTAATGTTGGAACACTACCTTTAAATACATGTGTCTAACTTCTAATATTGAGGCCAACCGTCACGCTTTATAAAGCCGCAACTGCAGCTATGTTACAGTGGTTCTCCATATTCTGTGTAATCCACCCTAGATTGAGCTGAATCAAAATACAAATTATTTAAAAATGTCTAATAACTTGGAGGTCTCATTGTCCATCTGCTGAGGAAGATCCCAAAAGGACGTCATCACAGTGTCAAGCGCAAAGGCTCCGCAAATTATCAGTCATCGTATCAAACCTGTCACACAAAAGATAGAGTTGTTTGAGAGAGAACAGGGAGGCAGTGGTGTACAGCCAGGAGGAGGCTATGATGTCAGGCTTTCAACACGTCATCATAAATAAACGACAGAATACGTTGATGCCAATGACTCACAAAACAACATATATGACCGTTTTATTTAATGCTGTGAAACGGCCACATGGTGGCCATTTTGAATATGTGACCAAAACACATGACCAAAACACGTGACCAAAACACGTGACCAAAACATGTGACCCCGGTGGCATTTTTAATCGAGTGACTGTCAGTACCCGATCCGTTCCACCTGCACAATCCGTTCTGCGCATGTGCAAGATGACACGTATGCCATGACGTAGGCGCAGATGATAATGCTGCGTTCATTCTACCACCACCTTGGAATAACGGCACCGCTTCCACCTGCACGATCCGTTCTGCGCATGCGCAAGATGACGCTAGCCTCCAGCTAACGTTAGTTAGCTAATAGCTAATTCGGCGGACCGCTAGGTGATTATAGCGGTCTGCCGTTAGCCTCCACCGGGAAGCTAACGTTAGTTTAGCTAACGGTTAATTTGGCTAACCGCTAGCTGATTGCAGCGGTCTGCTGTTAGCCTCCACAGTTAAGCTAACGTTAGTTTAGCTAACAGCTAATTCGGCTAACCGCTAGCTGAGACAGCATGTAAACTTTAAAAGACCCTCAAAATAAAACTTGAAAATAAACGTTAACATATATAACAGCTGTTACGTCAGTTCTACTTTACTTGTGCTCATTTAAAATACAATCACTCAATACTTGTCTTTATTGTTATTACTGTATTGTCTTAATTTAGCTGTAGCTTGCTTTTCCCATTAAGTTTGACTTAACGTTATGTTAGACTGAATCTGGCTGCAGAAACAACGTAACCAGTGGGGCGTTGCCTGTTATTTCGAGGTGGCATGAACGCAGCATTATCATCTGCGCCTACGTCATGGCATACGTGTCATGTTGCACATGCGCAGAACGGATTGTGCAGGTGGAACGGATCGGGTACTGACAGTGACCATTCTATATAATGTAACGATTGCAGTTTTAAACGCGTAGTTAATGGTTTTAAATGGAACACTGAAGTCTAGGCAACAAAAATACTTAGTTAAGGTTAGTAAAAGATCAGGGATTGGCCTAAAAAGAGTCACGTAAAATGAGGATGTAGCTACATTACGGTCTTAGGTCCGTAAAAGTCAGTTAACTTAAAAAAGTTAACATCTGACTGTTGGTTTCACATGAGCCACAAACCCCAGTCTACTGAGTTAAATACCTTTCTTTGTTTGACCTATCCACCACCCCAACCTTTCTCCTAAAACGGAGGTTGTCCCTTTTACCTTGTCACCTCACTAATTATTACTAGTCAGTAGAGGTCACTGCAAAACAATAAATGTCAAAATGGGTCGTTATACAGCAGCTTGCACAATCAACCTATATGGTCGTTTTCTGGGTGAGGACGGTCTGCAGGCATTTCACCTCGCCTTCCAGTGTGGACATTTTAGACAGGACCGGATGGCATGTCTTACAAGTAGGGTTGGGCATCGTTTTGATTTGAACAATTCTGAATCCAATTCCAATTCTTCCTTTCGATTCCGGTTGTTATCGTTTCTTGTGCAATTCTTAAGGGGTGGTCGTTGAAACGGGTCACATGCTTATTTCACAGATAAGAAGATAAGAGGAACATTTTTAATCAATTTCAATCAATCAAAAAAAAATGTTGCAGGCTTTTTCAACGTAAAATAAAGCCACACTTTAGAGCGCTGCTTACTGTGCTCCTAGCTGCAACACAACAAGCGCTTGGAAGTACGATGGAAACCAAAACTTGTGTTAACTTAGTTACTTGTGTTAAATTTGGAATCGATGATCGGATTCTAAACCAAATTTTCCAAATAATTCCATAAAAAAAAGAAATTCCATTGGAATACATTTTTTTTTAAACGATTCCAAGTGGGAAACGGCTCTCGATGCCCAATCCTACTTACAAGCTAGTTCATTTGAAGCATAATAATCTCTTCGAGACAGAAATCAGTTTTTGACTAATGGTAGGAGAAAAGAGTGTCAAAAGTCACATATTTAGTACAACCAGCAGAGTGGTGGCAGAGTGATTTCAGTCTTACAGGTTTGGTCAGATCATCCAGGACTTAGTTTGACTTTTGGTTGATGTTGAAGGTTTTGTCTGTGGGTCTTGTAATGTTACTCATAACATTAATATGTACAGAGGTGATGGACAATCACACACACACACACACACACACACACACGCACATAGTAATCACACAATCATTGACTGTCATGTGGACTCCCCACTCACACATACTGAACACATCAGCACTCGCAGGTAATACTTTCAGGTCTTGTGGCTGTGTGAACACTACAGGCTGTTGTAATATAGAAACAGTGTCTCTCTCTTCCCTCTGGAGAAGAGCCCGCCATGATCACTGTTGATCTTTCATCTTCCTCTCCGTCTCCACACTACATCAGTTCTGTATTGAAGTTAGGAACTTCATGTAATGATCAACTGGTATTTCCTTTCTCTACGGTGAACCCTGTTAGAAACGGGGACAGTATTTAAAAAGAAAATTCTGCTTTTTTACAAACTTAGATCTATTGTCATTGATGTGATTATATAGTACTCACCAGTTGGGTCACACAAATTACACAGGGCACTGCAAATAAGAGCCACCAGGCAGGTTTTAATTAAGTTTTCTAAAACTCTTAATTTAAGATTAGTTTCAAAAGTCCAATGGCTGGTGTGGCTGCGCCTTCTGTATTTTACCAATTCAGCTTTTGATGACCAAAACTACAAAATCTAAGTTGTAAACAAACACAATTTTCTTTTAACATAGAAAGCCATCAAGTGGATTATGAAGTGCTGATACTGTCAAAGATGCTATCTCTATGGTTTAATCCTCTTGTCCATTCTCCTTCTTGAATTTCAAGGTGATTTGTATTTTACAGGGTACATTTACACTTAAGCAATATTTAGTGGAGTTAGTGAGCTTTATGGAAGTGCTCAAAGATTTCCTATGTATCACAAGACCCTATAATTAATAAGACGGAATGAGGCTGAATCGAATGTGCAGTGTAGTAATAATCTCATGGCGTCTCTTAAGTAGCTACTCTAGTTGTGCAATTAAAACGTTGAATTCATCTTTCTAATTTTAAGATGTTTAAATGAGTTGTTTTTCTTCATTAGATAAATAGATGTATAGACAAGCCATGTCAAGATTTAGTTGGTTTAATTGGAAAAATCTAATTGGTATTAACACAGATATAATCTTCTTTTGGCTGTGTAGAAATCCATCAGACAGTTTTCGACACAAAGGGCTATGAATATAGCCATTAGTAGTAATCCAGTGGTTGCCAAACAAGAGCTTCCAGGGACTTGGAGTTAATTCAAATGTCCCTGAACAAAATGGCCAAAGAAGTGTTGCTTCAGTGCTACAGATTTTCCCGGATTAGGCGACACATAAGAACGATAGTTGAAGCGACTTTACACGTGAAAGTCAATGTACTCATCTTTTTGAGTCCTACTCAGCCTGTGAAAACAGTTGTATCATGTCTTCTGTGTCCCTAGCTTTGTCAAGTCTCACAAAATAACCCTGATGATGTCACAGTGATGTCATTGAGGTTATCTCAGCTTTGGCCCGGAGACTTCACATTTATTTTAATTTAAAACAGAAAGCCTATGTCACAAACTGGAGATCTGGAGTTTGAAAGATGTATGTGTGTTTATCATGCAGAGAGGGTCTAACAAAGAGATACTTTCAAGTTGCATAATGGAAAATGTAGGATCCAGCATTTTGAAGCTTAACCCACAGCAATGACTAAAAGTCAGAATATCTCAGCCTCTGCTGCTTCAATTTTGACCACCCCTTGATTAATCTGTCTCCTGCGAGTCCCCCAAACTTTATGAAAGTGCACTACTAAATTGCTTGAGTACCCTCTCAATGCAAAAAAAAACAACAAAACCAAAACAAGAAGCTTTTAAAAAGCATACCAAACTTACTATAAAGTTTGGACTCCACATGTTTTGTGCAAAGACATCTCCTAGTGAACACACCAGTTCCAACAGCAGATTGAATTTGGTCGCAGATGTAATCAATCAAGGAATCAGTGCTCAGTTTATACGGATGAGAAGCTGCTGTCTGTTACTGCTACGCCTTTATTGACCAGAGTTCTAAAGTGCCATAAGGAGACTTTCCAAATCCATATTTCATATTCGACAGCTGAACCACACCTGGTTTCAAGAGTGACAAAGGAAACATCTTTGGGGCCAAGATGATTTTTCTTGGAGCCACTTCATGTTGTTTATCTGTGATAATGCCATTTATACTGCTACTACTACTTATGCCAACATTTATTGTGACAACCTCTTATACAACTGCCATTTATTTCTCCAGAGCAACACTGGAAATCTAAAGTACGGTTCACAGGATTCTACAGACTATTCTATGATGATAATAATGATGATGATGATGATGATGATGATGTGTTTTTGATGAAAGTATTCAGTATTTATTTTCTTCTTTTGTAAAGATTAGTTGTGCGTGTGTGGGGAGGGGATGTAATTTTGTACAGGATCTAATTACCTCTGTGTTTAAATGATGATGACAGTGAGCCATAATTAATGTGAATTACCCTTCTTATCAAGAGGAAAGGGCCATACAGATGCTGAAAGAGTTTTTTGTTTTTCTTTTACCATTTACTGAATCATTTCTTTAGTAGCAAGCTTACTGTCTGCGTGTTTGGGAGGAACAGTAGAACAGTAACAACATGACATGAATGGGAACCGGGGGAAACAGGAAGATATGCACATTGGGAATCGACTTGGGATGACTCACACAGAAAAGAGCTAGTTGGAGATGCAAAACGGCTACCGGAGAATGTCCACACTTTGAAGCTGTGGTGTCAACAATGACAAATGTGAAACGCGAAAACAAAAAGGTAGAAACTATGGAAGATCAGGGATGCCAATATTGAAACTAAAACTTTATCAAATTAAATGATCAATTTGTTTGCATGTTATATGTGACTAAATTAAAATTGCAATTAAAGAATTAAAATGTCGCCTTTGAAAATAAAAAATAATTCTCATTGTACCCCAAAGGTAACACACATTTTCTGAAAATGAAAAAAAATGTAAAATTAACTTTACATTTTAAATTGGCAAAAAAAAAACTGTGCCCACAAAACCTGAAAATTAAATTGGAAACTAGTTAGCTTTAGGGCGCTTTCACGCCTATAGTTTGCTAGAAGTTGCAGCTCTGAGTATGTTTACATGCAAGTTATGAAAACAGCATATTCCGGTTGGATATTCCGAATAAGGCCTTTTTCCGAATATAGCATTTTTCGATTAAGACGTGGGATATTCCGGTATTATTCGGGTTTTAGAGGCATTGTTTGGACATGTACTTATACAGCACAATCGGAATATGCTTATAAATCTGGATTTTTACCGCAGTTTACGACCTCTTGCCTGTTTAGAGTTTATGTTCAGCTCTGTGCATCGCTATGGTTGGCGTACACAAACCAACCAGCCAACAGTTTGCAAGGAAGAAGAAACACAGCTACTTTTAAACATTATCAAAGACTTGGATATCAACAGGTTTTTGGATACGCGCACACATCGCTACGCTGACCTTTTCAAGAAGCTGGTTGAAGGAATGAAAGAGGAACGCTGTGTTCGCGCGATCCAACAAGTAGCCATGGAAAAAATCGTCCTGAAAATCGTCTTTTTCGGAATAAGGGCTAAATCTGGAATATTAGTATGTGCATGTAAACATAGTCATTGTTGCATTTTTCATCTGGCTTGGTTTGCGTTCACACTGCCCTTTGTCAAGAGCTCAAAAACGATGTAAACTAAAATCATACAGTCAGTCAGTTCAATACAGTTCAATTTGGCACTCTTTGACTTTCATGGAAAACAACCTTGGATCTAATGCTGCTAAAAAAAACAAGTAACTCCAACAAATGGTTTGCTTGAGCTAGCTCCTCAGGAAAAGATGAGAAATGTAGTTTATAAAATCAGGGTCTCCCAGACATGGTGGTCTGTTACTCAAACTGTGTGTGTGTGTGTGCGAGAGTCTATGTGTTAGTGTAAGTAAGTGTAAGTTTGTATGCATTTCATATGTATATATTACCATTATGGAAGATGCACTGTGTGTGTGTGTGTGTGTGTGTGTGTGTGTGTGTGTGTGTGTGTGTGTGTGTGTGTGTGTGTGTGTGTGTGTGTGTGTGTGTGTGTGTGTGTGTGTGTGTGTGTGTGTGTGTGTGAGGTCTCTATAAAGTGCTTCCTGAGTCTCCTGTTTTCTATGTCGGGCCTTTCCTCAGTACGGTCTAGTAGCCTCATAGACTCATTCTGTACATTAACTCTCCACTCGTACCTGCGACAGATCTCTTGTGTTTGTACAGAAAATGGTCGAGGGTGTTTCATGACGCATGCAGACACAATATTAGTACTTATGAATCTATATCTAAGTTGAAAACATGTATTTGGTTTATTTATGCTCTTATTTATAGATTTTTTTTTTAAACTCAGATTCTGTTGAAGTGGTCTGTCAAACTCTTCTGATCTTATGTTGTACTGTAAAGAGATGATTATATGTCCATAACTACTGATGAACCCATAATAAAATTAACTATCAACTCTTCCTCTGTGACTATTTGTCAATATAAACACATTAATAGAATCTTATGGTTTGCATGGACTAGTTTTGATTCAATGATGGAATATATATCCTGTAGCCATCAAGTGAATTAAACCATCAAGGCAATGCAGTTTTATTCACTACGTTTCAAATTCTGAGGCAATTCAGCATGAGGCAAAGAAATGCATTAGACCAAAAGGGTTAGATATACTGTATATGATATAAAATATACAATTACAAATAATAGACGGAAGACGGTGCATTGATAAGCCAAAAGAAATAAAAGGGCAGAAAACTATGAAAGCCCATTGCATTCACAAAAGAAAAAAAGAAATGAGACATTATTAATAGTTGTGGAACGAGGTGCAGACACTGTAACATGCATCCTGAGTGTGTTTTCCCCTGTAGGCCGTGGGGGGGGGGCGGAGAAGAAAAAATTTTTTTCTGCTCAGGATTATACTGATTGTCCTCTAGACTGATCCGTCTATCCGACAAAAATATTTTACCACACAATGTATGGTTGTTGCTGTGAAACCCATAGTTTAGAAACCTATGCATTACTAAAATGTATTCATAATGATGTTTTTTTTATGTGATGTCTGTCTCATATCTTTCTCAGCCATGTTAGAGATTTATCTTACAATATTTTATTTGTGTGTTTGTTTTTTCAGGACAGGTGACAGATACATTACTGTGTTTTTGTTCATGACTTGCCATAACAATTAGTTTTATTACAGATATTTAACCCTCTAAAGAACGAAAGACACACCAGCGAGTCCAAGCGATGTTTGATAACACTCAACTGCTCAAAAAGCGACATTACAAAATTTCATTTTAGACATTTATTAACTATTTTATTAACCATCTGAGGTTTAAATTCACCTTTTAAGGGTATTTGCATATAACTGATCCCTGTGTGTTTCATAGCAAAAATGTTCAGAACAAACTCATCTTTCTGTAAAGTGAGGCCCAAATTTGTTCCAGAGCAATGTGTAAAGAGACAATTTGGACCTAAAGCTGGAAAATTGATGTTCGCTTCTAAAATTTCTCAAATCTCTTGTGAAAATATACCTACACTCAATAGTTCTGGTGCTTGAAATGAGTGTACAAAAGTCTTGGGTTCACAAAAGTAGCGTAATATATTAATAAAATAGTAAATAAATGTCTAAAATGAAATTTTGTAATAACGCTTTTTGAGTAGGATTGTTGTTAAACATCACTTGGACTCGCTGGTGCGTCTTTTGTTCTTTGGAGGGTTAAGAGAGAATTAAAGCGCCCATATTATGCTCATTTTCAGGTTCATAACTGTATTTTAAGGCTGTACCAGAATAGGTTTACATGGTTTAATTTTCAAAAAACACCATATTGTTGTTGTACTGCACAGCTCTCTCTCACTGCTGCAGATCCTCTTTTCACCTGGTTTCTGTTTTAGCTACAGAGTGAGACCTCTTTTCATCTTCTTCTTCTGTACTAGCTTTGATTGCACTCGCACATGCGCAGTAGCTCAGATGTAGATCATGTCAGCTAGCTAACTCTAGAGACAGTAAAAGAAAGCCTGTTTCTCCAACTTTGGTCAGTTACAAGGCAGGATTAGCTGGGAGACTTCTAAATGAGGGCACACATGTAAGTAGTTCTTTTGTAGATTATGGTGAACTTGTGTGTGTTGTAGCAGTGCTTTGCTATTGAGAACGACGTAGCATGCTAGCGTTAGCATTAGCGTTAGCATGCTAATGCTAACGGTTAGCATGCTAACGAGCTAACGGTTGTGGTTAGCCAGCTCATTTCGGACTGTGACGTCACAGTCCAAGCCGATTTTGAACAGCTCACTAGGAGACTGAAGGCAGGACACATTCAGAAACCGTATCTCACTCAAAACAGCATGGATGGATTTTTTTCAAAGTTTGTATGTGTGTGGAAGCACCAGAGACACAAAAGAACACCCCAAATCCCAGAAAAAGTGATTTTTTCATAATATGGGCACTTTAAGATAAATCTTACCTTTCAGCCACTCTTTCACAGAATCCCTCAGGTTGTTGTCAACTAAATAATAGAATCTGGTGAGTACACTGTCCTACAGAGCTAAAAAATAAATAACTGGTCAATTTTAGTTAAAACCAGAAACTGACCCGTTTTGTACATCCCAGTCACAGCTAGTCTCAGTTTAATTGGTAAAATTGGGTTTAGGAAAAGACGAACGGACAGTTGGGTTTAGGAAAAGAACGGGACAGTTGGGTTTAGGAAAAGAACGGGACAGTTGGGTTTAGGAAAAGAAGAACGGACAGTTGGGTTTAGGAAAAGAAGAACGGACAGTTGGGTTTAGGAAAAGAAGAACGGGACAGTTGGGTTAAGAAATAGAAGAACGGGACAGTTGGGTTTAGGAAAAGAAGAACGGACAGTTGGGTTTAGGAAAAGAAGAACGGACAGTTGGGTTTAGGAATAGAAGAACGTGACAGTTGGGTTTAAGAAAAGAAGAACGGACAGTTGGGTTTAGGAAAAGAAGAACGGACAGTTGGGTTTAGGAAAAGAAGAATGGACAGTTGGGTTTAGGTAAAGAAGAACGGGACAGTTGGGTTAAGAAATAGAAGAACGGGACAGTTGGGTTTAGGAAAAGAAGAACGGGACAGTTGGGTTTAGGAAAAGAAGAACGGACAGTTGGGTTTAGGAAAGGAAGAACGGGACAGTTGGGTTTAGGAAAAGAAGAACGGGACAGTTGGGTTTAGGAAAAGAAGAACGGACAGTTGGGTTTAGGAAAGGAAGAACGGGACAGTTGGGTTAACAAATAGAAGAACCCGAAAGTTGGGTCTAGGAAAAGAAAAACGGACAGTTGGGTTTAGGAATAGAAGAACACGAAAGTTGGGTTAAGGAAAAGAAAAACGGGACAGTTGGGTTTAAGAAAAGAAGAACGGACAGTTGTGTTTAGGAAAAGATCGTGGGTGGGGTTATAAAATGAACATTTCCCTGACAGGAGGGACCCCGGTCTCTGGGGTGAAAGTTCTGTGTTGTTTGAACCAACCACCACCCTATGAGGAATTTGGGATTTTCATACTAGTCAGTACCATTGTCGCTCTTGATACTACGTCATCTTCACGCGCCGTGGAGCTGCTGCTCTGCCCTCTGCGTTCCATACACACAGGGGTGCTTAGTGCATCGTATCTGACGCTGAGAGCCACTGATCAAGCGTCCATATTTTAAGAGTTTGGAGTGAGAACGGGTTGCACAGCTCCCCTCTGTGAGGCTTTATTGCTTAGCTATATGTATTTCCCCTGGCAATGCCATAACATTGTATGTTGTATTTGTGCTGATTTTGTTGTAATGTTGTGATTTTGCAATGAAGCACACAAAACAATAAATGAAAAAAATAGCTCCTCTCTGTGAGGAAACGCCCTCTTTGAGCGAGCAGGTTCACCCAGCTGTTTTCATGTCTGTTGTGCTGAAAGTTGACTGTCCTGTTGAGAGTAAAGCTCCGACGTCACATCCTCAGACGACTGTGAAAGTCAGTCTCAGAGACAGCAGTGCTGCTGTCGAGACAAGTCTCCGTGTTTCTCTCTGAAGAAGAGAAAAAAAATAACAGAATCCATCAGGTTTTTGTCAACAAAACAGCAGAATCTCTGCCAACAGCTGGTGAGTACACTCCTACAAAGCTAAAATACACAAACTAAATATCTGGTCAAATTTGGTTGAAACCAGAATCTGACTTTGGTACATGTATAAATACCATGCCATTAGAAATGTGTTTATAAAATTAAAAAAAAAAACCCCCCTCTTCTCTTTCCTTTTTTTTTTTTTTTTTTTTTTTTTTTCTTTTTTTTTAAAATAAAATTTTTTTTTTTTTTTTTTTTTTTTTTTTTTTTTTTTTTTTTTTTTTTTTTTTTTTTTTAATTTTTTTTATTTTAAAAAAAAAAAAAAAAATCCTCTTTTTTTTTTTTTTTTTTTTTTTTTTTCTTTTTTTTTTTTTTACCCCTCTCTCTTCTTTTTTTTTTTTCCCCTTTTTCCTCCTCTTTTTTTTTTTTTTTTTTTTTTTTTTTTTTTTTTTTTTTTTTTTTTTTTTTTTTTTTCCTGTCTGTCCTGCTCAGTTCACCAAAGTGAGGTCCCAACACCGTTTGTTGCGATGGCAAAAAACTCAACTCTACGGAGAGGAGAGGATTTCTTATTCAACTGTCTCTTCTGAGGTGGGTTTAATTTGTATGTGAATGTTTAAAAGATACGGTCACATTAGTGCCCTAAACCAATAAGCACATGTTCATTTGCAGACTGTCCTCATTCAGAAAACATACTATGGCTTTTTTTCACTTCTTTCGACATACTGTACTATGACTTTTTTCGATATTTTTTTGACTTACTATACCATGACTTTTTTATCACTTTTTTCGACATACTATGATACGACTTTTTCAACATGAGTTATTTGGTGGGATGGTGGCTAGCACCAGAAAGTAGGCACTGCAGACTCTCACCTGGTTCGATCCCCACTCTGGGCTTGGCCTTTTTTTGTGGAGTTTGCATGTTCTTCCAGACTTTCTCTGGCATAGTATACTTTGAGTTTCTTATGACTTTTTTTGACATACTATACTATGACTTTTTTTCGCACATACATACCTTTTCATCACTTTGTCGACATACTATACTACAAATTATACATCACTTCTTTGACATACTATACCATCACTTTTTCATCACTTTTTCGACTTTTTTTAATGACTTTTTGCAACATAATATACTTTGACTTTTATTGACATACTATACTAGAACCAGAGACTGGCACTGGCACTGACATTTGGAGGGGCTATTGCTCTTATCTGGAAAAAAGGCAACCCTCGGTACAGCTCAACGAGTCACAGCAGAAGCCTCCTGTTGGGGACCATATCAAAATGATATGGTATCCTTCTTTCTAAGCTGTGGCTTAGTGGTAGAGAGGTTGCCTGCTAATTAGAAGGTTGGTGGATCAATCCCTGGCTCTGTAGTTCCATGCCGAAGTGTCCTTGGGCAAGACACTGAATCCTGAGTTGGTGAATGGTTCCTGTACTATGTTAAAGCGCTTTGAAAAGTCATTAAGACTAGAAAAGCACTATATAAAAACCGTCCGTTTACATTCATTTACTGTCTTCATTTTCAATTCCTGATTCTGTCTGTGTCCTTTCCTCATACTCTGAATCCCCACTGCAGTGAGCATACATTTAAAATGATGTCATAGAGCTCTTTTGGCATGGTCAAAGTGGTCAAATAATGAAAGCATTGCTATTGTTATGATCAAAGCATGATCTATCGTTCTCTTATCAAGGTATAATCAAGCTCAGCAGAGACTTTGAAGATGGAGCTGTCTCCAAAAGAAACGTTATAATATAACTGAATAAGTTCAAACGACCTCTGGGAGCGCTTCTCTCTCTTTAATATTAATCATATATTTTTCTCTGTTGAATGTCACAAAGTGTAGTTACCTGTGATGTTCTTTTGTATATGTTAAGGGGTTTTACACTACAAATTTGAAAAATTCACATGTTGAAATGGTTGCTGGAAATTCATTAGCCTAGCGGCAGCAAATGTAATTTGCAGCCAGGATCGTCTAGCAACTCTCCGTTGGCTTGCGAACTGGAAAAAAACAAACTGGCCAGGCCAATCACATTGTGTATAGAGTCGGTGGGCGAGCTTATGGCTGCTGCTGCTGCTGGCGAACAGCGGCCTTTCGAATCGGCTTTGCGACTCTGGAACATTTGGAGTTCAGCTTTTCTTTGAGAAAAGAACAAAGAACGGAACTGTAGTCCTTAAAAAAGGAAAATGTGTTCGGAGTTTTGCCGACCGGATACAGCACAAGTTTACTCTATCAACTAGCTCCGCTACCTTCTTCGTTGCTCTGCCTGGTTGTAGCGCTATCCTATTACGTGCAGAGGGAATTTGAAAGACAACTGTTTATCCCGCCCCTCAGCTTGAGCCCTGTCAATGGTGAGTTCCAACATCTGGATGTGGGTCTGGCTTGTCAGGATAGAAATTCGTAGATTCGCAAGTTGAAAATGTGCTGGAAATTCTAAGATTAACAAGTTGAAATCCTTGCTGGAAATTCGTAAATTGAAATTGTTGCTGGAAATTAGTAAGTTCGCAAGTTGAAATCTTTGCTAGAAATTAGTAAATTCGCAAGTTGAAATCATCATTGGAAATACGTAAGATGAAATTTGTAAGTGAAGTAGATTTTGCACAAATTAAACTCCATTCATCCGTCACAAACACTCCTGTGTGGCATACCTCCGGAAGGGTTCGAACTCTCGTCTTCTGGTTGTCGGTCAGCGTCCTTCCCCACTGGACCATCTCCGGGGCTGTTAAACATGAAGACCCAAAGACAGAGAAGAAACTTCAACTTCATCAACCTTGTCTTTTCCTTTTGTTGCCCCTTAAAAACTCTTAAACATCTTAAATGTTAAATGTTCTTAAATCCTTCAAAAACCTTAACACTTTCCAAGACATAAGTGATCATCTATCAAACCCTTTAATATCATGGAATGCATTTATCTATCCATGAAATAATCTAAAACCTGCTTCGCAGAAGTGAAGCAACTCTGTGAAGTTGAACGCTGCCACGAAGCCACGCTGGTGTTTTTAACCTGGTCTCAAGAGATATACATACCTCTGGCTACTTTTTTGCAGTGCCTTAAATACTTTTTCATCACATACTATACATTTTACTATTACTATCACTTTTTGTCGACATACTATACTATGACTCTTCAATGGCTTATTTCAACATGCTATCTTTGGTATCACAGTGGCTCAGGGTTTAAGATTGTGCAAACAGACCACCAAGCACTGCAGACTCTGACCCGAGTTCAGTTCCCATTGGCTTTTTTCAACATGCTATACTTCGACCTTTTCAACATACCAAACTATGACTTTTTGATGGCTTTTTTCGACGTACGATGCTATAACTTTTTTCAACATGTTTTGGTGTTACAGTGGCTCAGTGGTTAAGACTGCGTCAACAGGTAACCAACAAGTAGTCATTGCACACTCTGACCCAAATTCAACATTTTTTCGACATACCATACCATGACTTTTAAATGGATTTTTGGCTCTGTGTTATAATACTTTTTTCGATATACCATACTATGACTTTCTAATAGCTTTTTTTGACATGTAACTGTAACTGTTTTCAACAAATTTGAAGTGGAAGCACAGTGGCTCAGTGATAAGCACAGCTCCAACTACCACTAGCAAGTAGGCACTGCAGACTCTGACCCAGGTTCAATTCCAATTGGAGTTTGTATGTTCTTCCAGACTTTCTTTGACATACTATACTATCACTTTTTCTGACATACTATGATTATTTTTGACATACTATACTATGACTCCCTATGGACTGAGCTACTGCCAACCTAACATCAATTAAATTCATACTAATTAAGCCATTCCCACTTTTCCAACTATTCTCACTACTTTACCTTCTTCTTACGCAATTATGCCAGCAATCAAGTTTAGCTTTATCAATTTAGCTTTTCAGCATTCGCAAGCATTTTTTGCAGGAAATGCATTTTCGAGTTGGTGGCTGATTTTCCACACTGAATGGTTTTGGGGTGTTTTTATTGACTTGTTAAAGAAGTCTTGTTCTGGATTGTGGACCTGTGAAGCAGCAAAAGTTGAAGTAGAAGGAAGTGTCTGAAGCAGTGTCTTGTAGCAGCCACCAGAGGGAAGCAGTGTACAGGTTTTAATTATGACAGCAGCAGCAGCCGCATCAGCAGCACTGCAGCTGTCAAGAAACTATATTAACATAAAGACAAGCAGAAGAACATACAGCTATTTTGTGAAGACAAGTTTGATGAATAGATCAATAGATATATGTATGAATAAACAACTACACACCAACTAACGAACCTACAGTATCTATACAGGTGGACTTGTTGATGAAAATATAGACAGAAGTTGTAGTCTGGTAAAGCAAGAATGGAGCTGCAGATTCAACTTATCATTCATTACCAGAGACATAAAAACATGTCACTTCATACAATATTATTGAAATATCCATTATAGAGCAGATTTAATGCAAAGTCAAACTGTACATAAATATAAACGTAAATGAGGTCAAATTAAAGTGAAGATGTGGTTAAACATATTACCAAATATTTTAGTCAGAAGTGAACTAACAAGCTGTTGTCTCTTTTGTCCAGTTCAGACTGAGTGATGGACTCTGAAGCCAGTGGGACGATGGAGGTGGCGGCACTCGGCCGGCCTTTCGGCCTTGGGATGTTGTACGACTGCCGCAAAGACTCACTCGTCCCTGGTAAGGATTCAGATGTAAAGATACTTAATTAATGCATCACAGCCTCAACACTTTCTCCTGTCTGGCTGGTTCTGGAAGCCAAACTTGATTTGTTTTTTCTTCTTTTGCAGGAATGACACTGTGGGACCATGATGACCTGAAAAGTAATATTGGAGAAAGGCCGCAGAACTATAATGATTTTGAGATAGTTGCATCTGAATCAATTGAGGACAAATCTTCAGCACTTAATGTTGAAGCATCGTTGAAGGCAAGTTTTTTAGGTGGACTGGTAGAGGTTGGAGGATCGGCCAAATACTTGAATGACAGTAAGACTTCCAAAAATCAGGCCAGAGTAACACTGAAGTACAAAGCTACCACAAAGGTCAAGGAACTGTCGATGGATCATCTTGGAAGAGGCAATGTGAAGCACCCATATGTCTTTGATCAAGGATTAGCAACACATGTAGTCACAGCTATTCTTTATGGGGCACAAGCCTTCTTTGTATTTGACCGTGAGGTGTCTGAAAAGGAAAGTCATCAAGACATTCAGGGCAAGTTAAAGGTGATGATCAAAAAGATTCCCAGCGTTGACATAGGAGGGAAAGGGTCACTAAAAATGGAAGACGAGGAAAAAGAAAATGTTGAGAAATTCACCTGCAGATTCTTTGGAGACTTTTCTCTTGAAAAGAATCCTGTGTCCTTTCAGGATGCAGTAGAAATCTACCAAAGCCTGCCGAAATTGTTGGGAGCCAAAGGGGAAAACGCTGTACCAATGAAAGTCTG
Organism: Perca fluviatilis; assembly: GCF_010015445.1. Classification (NCBI taxonomy): domain Eukaryota; kingdom Metazoa; phylum Chordata; class Actinopteri; order Perciformes; family Percidae; genus Perca; species Perca fluviatilis. Next base: position 8,525,782 of record NC_053122.1, read on the forward strand.
GCTGTTGCCACTGACAAGTTTAGATTCTTCTGCTGCTAAACTTGTCCGTCAGATAAGTACAAGATTAGTTCAAGAATTACAGAGTGTCCTGGAGGATCTCAGTGAGCTGGAAATGAAGTACAATGATGCATTGAGAACCACCGCTGCACAGCAGTTCCCGCAGATTGGCAAAAAGCTTAAAACTTTCAAAGGAATGTGCTCCGAGTTCAAGCTGGAATTCCAACGAACCTTGGCAAAGAAACTTCCGTCAATCCGAGGAGGAGGAGAAATGGAGTCTGTGCTTGCAGAGATACTGAAGAAGAGGCATTCTTCTCCTTTCAACAGCAAAAACCTGAACGAGTGGATGGACTGTAAAGAAAGAGAAGTTGACACATTGATGTCTTTCACCAACATGATGACAAACGCCAAGATCATTCCATCTCAAAATCATCTGCACAAAGAAGTTCTCAGTGCAGAACATGCTGTCTGTTTTGTTTTCACCTCACTAGGAAGGGCTGAACCGTACCTCACCACTTTATCAAACTACTTAAAACAAACACCAGAAGACCCTCAAGATGCACATACTCAAGATGTAGAGAAGGAACAATGGTACGCCTCAAAAGAAGTAGCAGAAGAAATGAGGCAAGAGGCAAAGCTCTTCAGTGACTTTGCAGAGGCCAACAAGGAGAACAGGAACATTAAGTTCCTGGCAGTGGGTTCAACAAATGAGACACAGAAAGGTTCATGCATCTTGCTTTATAAAGACGGATTTTCTGTCAATGAGAACTTTGAGCCTCCTTCAAAGCCTGAAACAGTGACAGTAAGTGATATAAGCCACAACAGTGTGACACTGAACATTTCTCCACCCAGATTTGGAGCACAGAACATCACTTCCTACTCTGTTGAGTACTGTGTCAGTGGAGAGGATGGCTGGAAACAGAAGACAGCATCAAAAGCGCAAAAAGAAGTCACAGTGAGCGATCTTAGTCCCAACACAGAGTATATGTACAGATGCAGAGCAGTGACCTCAGCAGGTGTTGGGCCGGCCAAGGAAGTCAGCGTTTCCATTAAAACCTTACCTTGCTACCCTCCTGGAAAACCCCAAGTTGAACCAAACTCAAGAGAGATATCAGTTAGCTGGGAGAAACCTGCCGAGCTTGGAGAAGATGTCCAAATTTTGAGGTACATCGTGGAGTACGCCAAAACAGACAGCGGGGTGAAAAAGGAAGATCTCCAATGGAACCAAACAATGGCAGGAGCTGAAAAGACGATCATTTCAGAGCTTCAGTCAGAGACAGAATATGTTATCAGGGTCAGATGTGATTGTGGTGAGGCTGGCAGAAGCAAAGAAAGCATCCCTGTTAATGTCTGCACAACAATGTTTACACTAACAGAACTCCTCAAAAGTTCAAGCAAAAGGATACATTCTGAATCACCTTCAGTTTATAAACTGACTCTGACAAAAGAAGAAGATATGGACATCGAGGGATGCCGAACATTCAGTTTTGGCAAAGAAAGCATGAGGCAAAATCGCACTATAATGCTTTTCGGCGTGACCGGATCAGGAAAGTCCACTCTGATCAATGCAATGATCAACTACATTGTTGGCGTAGAGTGGAAGGACAATTTCAGATTCAAGTTAATTGATGAGGATCAGCCGAGATCACAAGCTGAAATTCAGACCTCTAAAGTCAATGTGTACAAAATCCACCACCAGGAGGGTTTTAAAATCAACTACTCACTGACCATTGTTGACACTCCAGGTTTTGAAGATACAGGAGGCATAGAAAGAAACGAGGAGATCATAGAGCATCTGTGTAATCTCTTCTCTGCTGAGTGTGAGGTCAGTGAAATTGACGCTGTGTGTTTTGTAGCTCAGGCTGCTATAGCACGACTCACACCATCACAGAAGTCTGTGTTTGATTCTGTGCTCTCAGTCTTTGGCAAAGATGTGGCAGAAAACATCCAGGTGCTTGTGACATTCGCAGACAGACAGCGACCGCCAGTTCTAGAGGCAATCAATGCTGCAGGTATCCAATGTCCTAAAACAAAAGACGGGCTGCCAGTTCACCTCAAGTTCAATAATTCAGTGTTGTTTGGGGACAACAAATCATCTACAGCAAACGGCATGAGTGGAGAAGATGAAGATAGAGGCTTCGATCAGATGTTTTGGAACATGTGGGCAAAAAGCATGAAGAGGTTATTTGTTGGTTTGGATGCCGTAGACACCAAAAGCTTGACAATGACCAAAGAGGTCCTCAGAGAAAGGAAGCAGCTCGAGAGTTCGTATGAAAATTTGCAGAAGCAGGTTAAAGTTGGGTTAGCCAAGCTGGTGGAGTTGAAAGAGACATATGAAACGCTTGAAGAACACAAGGCAGAGATCAACAGAAAGGAGAACTTTGAGTTTGAAGTCACTGTCATGAAGCCTTTTAAAGTAGATATTTCTAGTACTGGATCTCACAAGTACAGGTGGGAGTATGAGGAGGTTAATGAAAAAAAAAACGTGAAGGAGCTGAAAAAGAAGTACCTAGAAACCACAGAGGCTAACACACCTGTTCAGGCATTGATTGAAAAACTGAAGGCTGAATGCAATCGTGTGGAGGCGGAGGTGGTGAAACTGATAGAGAGCTCTGCTGAGTGTTTAAACAGACTTAAAGAGAAAACGCTGATGCCAGATCCCCTCTCCACTTCACAGTACATTGACATGCTTATTGAGGCAGAGACATCTGAGGCCAAGCCAGGCTGGAAGAAAAGAGTTAAGTCCCTGAGAGACAAAAAAACTAAAAAGAAGAAACACGTAAGAAAGAAATTACGCGGGTTTTGGGTTTTAAAATCCAGAGCCTGACAAGGCCTAAACAGATGGCACCAAGACGAACAGGAGATCCATTCAGACACAGATAATAAACAAAGAATAAAACAAGGCGAGAGAGTCTCGATATTGAGACTTAAATGACTTTGACCAAAAAAAAGGTCAAACGTAAAGGTGTCTGAGATAAAGACTGAAGTTTTCTGTTGTACAAAAAGTTATTTGCACATGCTGTTTAACCAAGAAGGAAAACACAGATTAACTGACGTGTGACCTAATTTTGTGCTGGAATTACAGTGTCTGTAAGATTAATAAATAATTATGAATCCATAAATCAAGTTACGTATGCTCGATATTTCCACATCGCTTTAAGCTGGCGTAGTTCTGATTGTTTAGCATGATAGCCAAACTCTGGGCCTTTCCAGATGTCTTCTGTGTGATCTTGGGCCTTCCAGAGGCTTATAGCTTATGGTTGACACCAGACCCTTCTCAGTTGTAACTGAGAGTGGGTCTGGGCAAAGCTTCATTCGCAGCGCATTTCCAAAGGGGCGTCACCAACGGACACCGCTCAAATGCCTCTGGGCGCAATTGGATAGTCCGACCTTCAACCAATCAGACCAACAATCCGGGTGACGTAGCAGCTACAGCGGGTTGCTGCCTGGTTGCTGCGCTTCGGTGGCCGTCATGTTGAATGTAAACAAAAAGCTGCTTGGTCGCTGCGCTATCGTCATCGTGTAAAGCCCGCCTCAACGGTTGTGATTGGTGCCTCGATTTGGAAAAACTGGAAATGGGCTTGAATGGGCTCTTGGCCAGACGGACTTCCAGAGCAAAGCTTAAATTTGCCGGAAGTTCGTCAGGGTTTTCCCAGGCTAAGAGGTTTAAGTCATCCACCCTGGAACTGTAGTGACGTTTCGAAAACTTTACACAATCATTTGTTTACTAGCCCCAGGCATCTTGACTCCCAGAATGTTGTCAGGTGATTGCGTCTTCCTGACAACATTCATCTTTTTCTTCTTTAGTGTTTTTCATATACAACGTTGGAGATGCTGCCACTTTCCTGACAGTGTTACTTCGCAGCATGAATGTAATAAATGATGCATAGCTTCTCAGAGCAGAGCTGTAGGTCATTCAGGCCCTGGGTGTGTAACTGAGTGGGATTAGGCATCCTGATGTCTCATAGAAGACAGGAAATGCATTGGAGATGGCACAGCTAACTTTTTGGATAAGTGTCTGGACTTTTCTGGGGGGAAAACTAAATAAAGTTTTTTATTTATGTTGGTTACAGTGTTTCTTTTCAAGACTTGGGAGAACAATTTTCAAAGTCTTGTTCATTATTGTCCTCCGTGTGATTTCAATACATTTCTGTGAGATTCAATTTCCGCTTCGTTGTTTCTTTTGTATGTATAGTTATGTAACAATTTATACATTCATGTGACATCACTGCAGCACACATATCCTGATAGCTGAACCTGATGTCTATAATTTGAACTAAACTAAAACTAGCAAACGCACTCTGTATAATGATATAATAAATAATAATACTATAATTACTTTGGACTGCAGGTATTTCTTTCAGGCTGCATACAGCTCCAGCAAGGTAGCCTTTTTTATAACCTGAGATGTAAACCCCAGGGCAGGACTTTCAGATCCTTTGTAACCAGTCCAAGATCTATAGTACCCATGTTTGCAAAGAAACCTCAGTAAAGGGCCCTATAGCACACATGTGAAGGACCTGCAGATCCTCCTCACTACCTGGGAGCCTTCAAGGGCCCCAGATGCTCCCTGGAAGCCTACAGTTAACACTGGACTCGAGTCTGGACTCAAGACATTTTCTATTGTCTCTGACTTGTCTTGGACTCGTTGGTATTTGGACTCAGACTTGTCTCGGACTCGGCCATCGGACTCGCCAAATATTTTAGTTCGTCTTGACGAGTGCTTGTTATTTGTTACATTTTCCATTTGCACTCCAGTCAGTTCTTATTACACCAGAATAAAAAGACTCAACATCTAATATTTAAACTTGCACTTCAGCTTTATGTGACATATGTGAAATTGTTATACTTAAAGAAAATAATGTGGCCTAATTTGATCCTTTCTTTGGCTGTCTTGACTGTCTCTCATTAGGTCTTAACTCGGTCTCTCGACTAGTCCTGGTCTTAGACTTGTCTTGGACTTGACGAAGGTGGACTTGACTACAGCCCTGGTTAACGCTGTCGACAACGCTCTTTAATGTAATTGCATCCACATTTGCATGCAGGACTTTTCCCCAGACCCTGACCCTGTCTTGTTGCTTCGACAGACAAGCAGATCAACAGTTCAGCCGAGTTGTTCCTGCAGGACGCTCAGAGATCTCTCTTAATCTCCTCCAATCCTCCCTGCAGCCGTCAACAGCCCCGGGCAGAGCTGGACTCTCTCCAGTCTCCTCACATATTAGCCCGACTCTGAGTCTGGAGACACCAGATTAACGCTCAAATCAATTAGAGCCAGCAGCAGATGAGTCAATTACCCCCCACACACACCCCACCCCCCTTACACTTCAGTGGTGTTTATGCTTGACATCTTGTAGGGGAAAGGATATGGGAGGGGAGTTTTGCTCTCTTCATTATGGTGGTGTTTGTTTAGAGGTTAAAGAGGCCGAATAGTGACTCTGAATCACTAGGCTGCCTGGGACTGTCTGGGTGGGGAGGGAAGGCAAAATAACCCCCCCCTTCCTCCAATAGCTAGAGTCAAGGTGTCCTTGAGCAAGGCAATGAACCTCCAGCTGGGCCAGAAAAGCTGTTTATGAAAAATAGAAATCCAAAGTAAGCATGTTAGCAGAGCATTTCAAAGTTTGAGTGTAGTTTTGCGCAGTTTAGGTTCAGTTATTTGAATTAAATTGAGATCATCAAATTGGGTCATGAATTTATTACTGTTAAAGGTCTCATATTAACAAACATTGACTAATCGGAGCAGACTTGGCTTTTTCGGTTGGGGGTCTTAAAGGGACAGGTGCTAAAATGGAGCATTTCAGACAGGGGGGGATACAGGTATAGTCAGACAGATAGTATGAGAAAAATAAGTTTTTTTTACATCAGAGCATGTAAACATGTTCTAGTAGAAACCCAAAATACAAGTATGAACCTGGAAATGAGCATGATATGGGACCTTTAATAAACAGATGTATTTTCATACAGTGAGAAATCATTTTGCAAAAATGAATACAAACTATCTGTGAGACATGTGAAGCTGCTGAGCCACTGATCTGCAAATGAGTCGGTACATTTTAATCAAAGGTTTATGACAAACCCAATTAGAATTGGTTTCATGGAATGAAAGACTGAAAACATTCACCTACAGTTTTAGGTCTTTCTCTCAGTTTGAGACTAGAGTTAAAACACTGGGTGTCCATTGTAGCCCCCTTGTCAACTCATCATCTGTAATCATTTAATCCAGAAAGTTAAGCCCATGTGCACATGCTCGTTCTGCTCTAACTAAATAATACAAATTCTCTTTCCTTTATAATTACACACTTGGGCTTTTTGTAAATATGTTTTAGCAGTTTTGGCAGGGTGTAGTTTACCTCCCCATCCCCTCATTCACTCGTTGCTTGTATTGTTAGTTATGCAGTATTTTACATCTACATTTATTTGGTTCCAAATGAGCATGACGTTGATTTACTGTAGAACCTCTCTCTAAACAGTTTGAACAAAAAACTTCAGAAAATTCTATAGTACTTGTCTTTCTATCCCTGAAGAAGGATGGCTCCTTTGTTGCTCTTCATGCGTCTTTTTCCCCCCTCCATACCGATGTTTTGTGTATTTTTTCTAAGGCTATGTTCAGACTGCAGGCAAAAGTGGCCCAAATCAGATTTTTTTTGGGGTGTCAAGTAACCAGGTCAGACTTCTTCAGAAGTAGTGTGAACACTCAAATCTTGCCCAGATCAGATCTATTCATATCAGATTTAGAACACTTCCATATGGTCCTTTATTTCAATGTGGCCGCAGTGTGAACAACCAATGCGGATTTGATGCGACTTTTACATCAATTTACATCGACATTTGTCACAATTCTGCGCCGGTGGGAGTCAACCATAGACACAGTAAAATTTTTAACTTGACGAGGCCTACAAAATGGAGAACAGTGATGGAGCAAGTCAATGGAGGGAGAGGGAGGTGTTAGACCTAATTAGTATATGGGGAGATACTTCAGTTCAATCAAAACTAGAAGGATCATACCGTAACCGCTCTGTTTTTGAAAAAATAGCAAGCTGCAGTGTCAAAGGAAGGTGACGAGCCTTGAAGCTGAATTTAAAGAAGCGAATGATTCCAAAATTCCCCATTACACAAACATTTTGAAATTAAAGCGAAAATGCTTACTTCCTCCATAACCTCCCTAACTTTAGTGCAACAGCGTGCTGCCTCTGATGTCACTGTTATTGTTCTTTTGCGCATGCGGGTCAGTTCGAAACCGCAAACAGTTCACACTGGAATCTGATATAGGCCACAAAAAATCCGAATTAAGCATTAACACTTGCGGTGTGAACGTAGCCTAAGTAGGTGTGGTGTGCTGAACAGATGTAAACCATTCTGGTTCAAAAGTGTGTGATTTTGGGCTTAGAGTAGGCTATAACTCACTTGACTTGACTATTTATAGTGTCAGTAAGTGCATTCACCTAATGTGTGTTAAAGAGGTCTACCTAAAGTTGAACTGGAACTCTGATGCCGTGCGCTTGGCGTGACCGAGCAGCGCAGACTCATTATCCTCCACGGAGAGCCTTTTATTTGTCTGTCAGTCTGCAGAGCGAGCGCCCTCCTGACGTCTGTCCGTGCGCTGTCCGCGTCCCGCCTGCATGTGGCGGGATTCCCAGGCCTCCCCGGTGCTTAGGCAGCAGCTCGTTCGATGACCCTCTGTGACCTGCTTTCATCACTGTTTGGATCTATGTGTGTCTGTTTGAGTGTGTGGGACAGACACGCAGAGAGAGAGAGAGAGAGAGAGAGTGGGGCTTCATGAGAGCGCATGTTCTGCTAACAGGTGTGTAAAAGTGATGCTGGTGGCTGCTTCAGCGCAGAGTGCTGTTCCAGTCAAAGTCCAGCAGTTATCAGTTCAGGAGTGATTATCTCTATCATTAGGCTGCAGGGGACGAAGCAGCCCGCAGGAGAATGTCCTCTCTATAACTAAGATAGTCATTTTTCACAGACAAACAGCTTGAAAGCACATGTTTTTAGGTTGAGTTTCAAAGCAGGAAGTAGTGCGACAGACATTATCATAGAGCAGAGAAAAGTAAAGAAGTGGCTCAAACCTAAAAAAACAACAACAGCAAAAAAACTATCACCAAAGAAGACTGTTGATACAGGATGCAAAACCCCACACTATGTTTCATGATTCTTCTTTTTTTAAAATACTTCCTTCTACAATATCTGCTTATAACAGCTATGATATGGTTACGCTCTGGGTTGGTTACATTTCTTTAAACCAATCACAATCGTCTTGGGCGGCGCTAAGCTCCGGACGCAGCGACGGTGCCTCTTGCAAAGTAGTCTCGGGAAGGAACTTGTTTTGAAGCCTGATAAATTCCCGACCCTAACCCCGAACCCTAACCCACATCCAATATTAAATGAAGTTAACTGTTTACACGATACAGTAACGTTAGCTATTTAAATTAGCTGGATACATGGTTAAACGTAATTTGCTCCTACCAGTGTATCACCGTATGTATTTTGGCCATAGCAAATCCCCGCCAATCAGTCCCAAAATGTCCCAGTTAGATATTAAATGCAGTAAACTTTACAATAATTCCCCAAAAGAACCACGCAGACCTGCCTTGTTGCACGATCCAAAATTGTCTCCAAAACTTGCCATTTTTAGCGTGTAGCTTGCTAGCTCGAAGTTTGTTGTTGTTTCCCGAAGCGAAGGGATTTTGAGAAAGGCAACACACAGAGGTCGGAAGGTGAGGGACGTCCGGAGCGTGAGCCAGACTGGGAAGGACATTTCCGGGCTATCCAGACTACCTTACTTAATGCTTTGCTCCCATTACAATTACGGGAGGCCACTAGAGGGCGCCACCACTATAAACATTAATATGAGTCGTAATTGCTGCTTGAACATATTACCTATGGGAGCGTTTTTCAGGGAAAGACTGTGTCTTATGGTAAAAGTTAGGGAAGGATTATGGTTATAGAACATACACACTTGGATAAGATTACGGTTTTTTTTTTTTATAATTAGACCACAAACTCCTGGAGACACTGGGCTAACAAGACCTTAAACATGGCGGCAGCAGAGAACATGCTTAATGGGTTGTTTTGGAAGGTATACTGACAGATGACTTGTCCTGTCATTGAGGTATGAGGACTTAATTTATGTTGATTGATTTACTCTGTATTGTCTGATCAGGATCCTTGCTGATTCTAATTGTATAAGGAGGCCCATTCAAGGACGGATGACTGCAGTCAACAAACTCTGAAAGCAAAAACCTAGATCCTCCTCACTAACACCTGGAATCCAGTGACGGATTCTCAAGTGAACCTCATGTACATTCCAGAGCTGTTGCCACATTTATAGAAATACTGAGGTTGTGAGGCTGAATTGCTCCAGCACAAGCCCACCCATGTAGGAAACTTTCAACCAGCCACAAACCAAATGCTATACAGATTTGTTTATTCTGCTTGATCACATTTTCTGTCAATTCTACCTCCAAACATTATGCTTTTGAATGTTAGAGCAAACCTCAAGCACACTGCCAGGTATGCAAATCTGGTGGAGAATACTAGATCTTCACTGATTTAGTGCTTTGCCAAGAAGCATTCAAAGTCAGGACATTTGGTCTAAAAAAAAAAGGTCACAATCAGCACTAAAAAGCCAACATGTGGAATGTGTAACGGCCGTGTGAATGCTCTTTTAATGTCCAAATCCCTAGAAATATCACAGAGGTTACATGATCAGATATTACCAAAAAGTGTCAGGAACTGTAAATGTGATTATAGTCACACAAAAGGGTAGTATAATGTTAAACATGTTAACAACCTTTGTTTACGAATTAAAAAACGTTGTTTTTTTTTGTTGTTTTTTTAACTTCTCAGCCAAGAATCAGCCGAATGCAGGGAACTTCAAGTGGCCAACATGCAAAGGCTACGCTGAGGGTTGAAAATGCATCGAGTGAAGTTGTTAAATTACTGTTGAGTAAATCCCTTTAATTTGTTTTAGTCATCCAGATGGATAATCCCCTGTAGCCAGAGATTAGAGGGATTACCACTAAATCACTGTGTGGGAGGATTAGCCCCAGATCTAATTCCACACATTGTAGTTCACTTTCTGGATTTCCTTTTCCAGTTTGTGACAGGATATGTGTTCATAGACACTGCAGCAGCACAACATTTATAGGTTAAGGTTGAACACAGCTGAGGGAGATTTATCCTATTATAACTTTTTGGTTGCAATTCAAAGCTACTTAGAGAATCTGTGAGGAGAAACTATTCCTGATGGAGACGTGCATCAGGAACAGCTTTATTGTACGGGATCATAATATCATATTAATTTGCTGACAGTTTACGTTTCCTGAAAAGAATGATGTTATTTAGTACTTCTAGAAAAAATAGTGTTCAAATGAAATACTTTTCCACAGCTAAAATGAAATTCACGTAGGCTATAGGCAAACAATTCAACAAGTGCCGTTCTTTTGCAGTTCCAAATAATAATTGAAAAACAAATTCTTTCGTCAAAGGAAATTACTATTTACTATAATTGGTACCACATGACATACCTATTTATTGGACTCTAAAGGACATTTTTAGAAAATGATTTGGAAGTCAGAGACATTTAAAAAAAACAACTGTTGCCTAGAAGAGCAGCAAAGCCCCTATACATCTGGATTAAAGTAGGATTTTTTTTCCAGCATTTTTTTTACTTAAACTTACTTACTTACTTAAGTATATATATATATATATATATATATATATATATATATATATATATATATATATATATATATATATATATATATATATATATATATATGTGTGTGTTTAAGTATTGCCTATTTAAATATAATATATATTATATATTAAATATATTTTATATATATAACAATAATGGTTGTTAGTAGAAGCAAATGGGATTTGGGATTTTTCGAATGGGCGATTGATTAACAACAGAGGATGATGTTAGGGATGCTGAAAATAATGACTATATAGGGTAGGCCTACTTCACAATAAAGACGGTCAAAATTATACCTTTATGAGACTTTACATCTCATTGCCATTATCTAATGATTATATTTATTTAGTCAAATTTCGCCAACTGTCATAATGATCTTTTTTTATTATACATTTGGCGTTGTAGTGTAGGCCTGCTACAATTACTACTACTAGCCTCATTCATGTCAATGTATCTATTTCTGATTCGTGTTTAATTTTGAGATGCGGGCGTGAACTACAATTAAACCCAACCAGCAGGTAACTGTGTGTATGTTGTGTGTGTGTGTGTGTGTGTGTGTGTGTGTGTGTGTGTGTGTGTGTGTGTGTGTGTGGTGTGCGTGCGTGTGTGTGTATGTGCGTGCGTGCGTTTGTGTCTGTGTCTGTGTGTGTGTGTGTGTGTGTGTGCGTGTGTTTGCGCGTGTATGTGTATGTGTGTGTGCGTGCGTTTGTGTCTGTGTGTGTGTGTGTGTTTGCAAGCGCTTGTGTGTGTGTGTGTGTGTGTGTGTGTGTGTGTGTGTGTGTGTGTGTGTGTGTGCGTGCGTGTGCGTGCGTGTGTGCCCCTACCCGTCACCACCACCCCTTGCGTGCACCGTGACCGCTGTGGCCGGTTTGAATGCACCGTCCAGCCTGCTGCATGCTGCAGACCGAGGGACTGCATGGGAACCCAAACACTTGCTCCGCTCGCGCAGGTCGGCCCGTTAAGAATGACAGGAGGTTTATCAATGAGACGGCGTGGAGCGCGCGGTCACGGCGCATTAAAAACCTGCACGGTTCGAATTATCATCTGGTTTGGAGGAAAAGGGGGTTACAAACACACACACAAACACACACATACACACACGTTTCTAACATGTCAGTGCAACACGCACTGTTGCCTTAGTGAGAACGTTTCAATAAAAGGGGTCCCAATTTGAGAGTCAAAAAGTCAGTGAGAAGCTTAGAAACAAATTATTGCAAATGTTTCCCAGTGTGAAGATTCTTTGTTTGGTTCGCTCCATCAGACCAATAGTTGAAAACCAACGCAAAGACATTACATTTATTGGAGTTACTGTATTTCTGCACCATGGGTGCTTGAAATGAGAAGAGACAGTATTGTTAACGAAAGAAAATTGCTGAAATTGAATGGAGCTTCAGATTATGTCTGTGTGCAAAATAAGACAGGTAGTTCTTTTATTTAAAGTGTGGCAACACAAAGATGTCATCACATCGGCATCCTGAGATTTGACAATAGGACCTATATTTAAAAAATGATATATTATTTCAAATGTTAAACCAGGACTTTCAGGCTTCTCAACAGGAGCAATGTAGGCAACACAGTTAACTTTGAGAGCCATGTATTATTGAAGGTGAGTAGCCTACACAAACTCACCCTAAATGTTTCTCAACTTTACATTTCCTGAAAGTAGAAGAAGAATAATAAAATTTTAACCTGACACCATGACAGGTCTCCTTCTGTTTTGTTTTTTTCCTTGTTTACATCTTTACCCTTTTAATTTTGCCTTTATAATTGTTGTGCAATTCTCACAAACATTTTTCCACACATGAGATACTATTCAACTCTAATGAATGACCAATAAAACACATCCTGGATAATGGTTATCCATTATTTGGATTACAGCTGAGGTTTTTGTCACCTTTGTGTGCGTGTGTGCGTGTGTGTGTGTGTGTGGGGTGGGGGGGCATTACATTCATTAGTTAGAAAGTTAGTTTGAAATAGTCAAAATGACTACTGAATGGCTATAATGTCATTATTCAGAGGACACTTTATCGGGATTAATGGCTCCATAAACAGTACACTAATGATGATGATGATGAAGCACAAAGGGATAAAGAAGAATCCGCCGCATATGTGAGACAGTGACGTCTCCTGATGGAAGATGATTTTCTTTCTTACGCAATGCGGCTTTAAAATGCAGTCCTGCATGGTCCTGTTGTCCGTGTTTGGTGTTGTGTCCGGCACCTGGTTGGTACCGGGACGTGCGCGTATTGTGCGTCTTCTTTGAGGGATGTGGGCTCCCAGCTATACAGCTTCATTATGTAGACAGCAACACAAGCCTCATTTACAACACGACATGTTGCATTGACTGGCGATAGGGACGCAAATGGCCTTCTTCCCACGGCCACGGCCCGTGTTGCAGCTTTTCCGTCGCACCACCAATGTCCACAGACGCGCGGTGCATGCGCGCGCGCACCCGGCCTGGCGCTGCGAAAGGGCCATTTTCTCTGCAGAACAAAAAAAGCGAGCCCTCTCACTGAATGGGCTGAATAGATGTGTACTTATAGACCCCCAGGCCGGTGGGTAGTCTCCTTTCGGTATATACCGAGGAGCGTTAACATGTCGCGTGAGGTGTCAGAGAGGCGCGCGCTCGCAGGGCCCACCACTGTGCTTTTATTTGTCAACCAGTTCTCCCAATCAAAACCACAGTGGCTGGCACAAGTGGCGCATCGACCACTCTACTGGTGCATGTATTTATGGCAGCGGCGCTGCCCACTTACTGCTGAATGAATGACCGAGCCGAGGGCTCTCCTCCACATCCCCAGGCTTTTATCTGCTCTTCAGAGCGGCATGGGGACAGCTTTCCTCCGCATTCAGCACCCGTTCATGTGTCAGGGGTGTCAATAAAAACGGTTTCATTTTATTTAATTTATAATAGATGGTCAAGAAACTGCCAGTACAGCTTTGTAAGCAGCGTTTTCTTCTGCCTTTCCACTTACGAACATGATATTTCCCAGTTGTGTTAAAGTGATTAAATTACATTTGAATTACATATAATAATAAAAATAATAATAGAGTCCATTTACGCCAAGGTGTCGAGCCACTTCGTCCTCTATGATAAATAATATGTACTTGCAACATTAAGTCTGTTTTGTTAGCGACACCTGTTGCTTTAATAATCAGAGGAAACACCAGCTTAATTCTCATAGACTGACACAGCCTCCGTCTTCTGTTACACCTTTACAAAAGTTGACCTGAGGATTGCAGGTTAATATCAAAATAGCCTATGCTATTAAAAAAAAATTAAGATTTACAAATAAAAATTAAAAAAAAAGCTTTAATGGCTATTTACTGGCATCTTATGTTCTAATAATCTGTGGAAAAACTCAATTTTTTTTTTTATTATTATTAAAAGAAACCTGTTGCTACATATGGATTGAGCATTTCAATGAACGTGTCCTGCAACATTTGATCCATGCAAAAAAAAAAAAAAAAAAAACTGCGCATTAATTCGGGTGCTTCCTGTCATCTAAAATACGATTATTCGCAATGTGTGTGACTATTCGGTCATATAAGGAATATAATCTGATCAGTCTATTCCACTTCGGGGAAGAAATTCATTTAAGCCTGTAGGGAGAAAACATTTAAGGCTATTTTTAAAATAAATAAGTAAAAGGGAATCTAAATTGAGTGATTTATAAACGGAGTCTGACAGAGGAGAACAGCCGGTGTGCAGAGTTGAGATGTTATCTCAGAGCCGGACAGCGGAGGACAGACAGGAGGCGTGGCTTTCTGGGGATTATCTCGAGGTGCGCCTCGCGGACAGAGCTGTGATTGGTTGGCACTCCTGGCAAGCGGCACGCGACTATGGATGTCGCTATAAAGAATCCTCGCGTGCCGGTTCTTCAACTAAACACTAACGGTTGACCGCGAGCAGCGAGCGCAGAGCAAACGCGTCGATATAAAAGAAAGAGACAGTGCGTCACATTGTTAGCGCGACAACGGGGACAGAGTTCGCAGCAGCAGACCAACATGGACAGCGTGCTGGACCCTTTCTCTGGACTCGACTCTTTCTCCTCCCCTCCTTATTTCGACGATGACGAGTTTTTCACCGACCAGTCCTCGAGAGACGGCCACTTGGACGCTGATGACTTTTTGGATGACGACGTCGACTTCCTCGCCAGCCATTTCCAAGACTATTACAGCAAAGACGGAGGCGACAGAGCAGCGCCCCGCGATGGGGACTACGACGCCGGCAACTTGTCCTTCTCCTCGTCGTCCTCCACTTTCTCCTACGGCACCCCGGACCTGTCCCCGCGTCACGGCGGGCCGTCGCTGAAGCGCAGGCGGCGGATGCGGTCCGACATGGAGATGCAGCACCTGAGACAGGCGGCCAACGTGCGGGAGCGGCGGAGGATGCAGTCCATCAACGACGCGTTCGAGGGTCTCCGCTCGCACATCCCGACCCTGCCCTACGAGAAGAGGCTGTCCAAAGTGGACACGCTGCGGCTCGCCATCGGCTACATCAACTTCCTCGCCGAGCTCGTGCAGTCCGATCTGCCCATCCGAAACTCCAGCAGCGAGACGCACGCGCAACCCAAGAAGGTCATTATCTGTCACAGAGGAACAAGTAGGTCCATTTAAAGATACCTCTGAATTCAGATATTTTTTTTTTTTCCTCCCCGAGAAGTGCACAGAAATGGTGATGGGGGGGCTTGGTAGTAAAAAATCAACAACTGTCATGTAATAGTTTGGATTTATGCAGCCTGCATCATATGTTCATTAACATAATGAAGACCAAAAAACAAGCAACATTAACGCGCTTCTTCCTTTTTCTCTTCCCAGGGTCTCCCTCCCCCAGCGACCCGGACTACGGCCTGCCTCCCCTGGCCGGGCACTCTCTGTCCTGGTCGGATGAAAAGCAACTCCGGGAGCAGAACATCATCCGCACCGCCAAGGTGTGGACGCCGGAAGACCCCCGAAAACTGCACAGCAAACCGGGCCTCACAGACATTGAAAACGAGCCTCCTTTCGGCCTGGTGGCCTGAACAAAAACACCCGAGTCCTTGCGACTTGTCCTGTAAAAACGCACATTGTAAATGCGAAGACTATAAAGTTGATTGTGTTAATGTTAACGTGCGCTCGAAAGGCGCATTGCAAAAAAAAAAAAGTGAACACCATGTGAGCTTACTGTACACTTTTTTTTCTTCCCGATATTGTATTCAATGTTGTAAATAGTTTTATCATGTTGATAATTTTATTTTTGTAATTCAGGCAACTGGCAATCATGTATTTATTTTTCTCCCACAAGTGATAATATATGTTTTAATTTAATCGCAATGAATAAGAGAACATATTTTTATATTGTCGTACAATGATTTATATTTATATTGTTATAATTTGCAAATAAAAGCACTTACTGATGAAAAAAAAAAACTTTCTTACTTTTTTTTTCTTCTCTTTTTTATCTGGTCAAATGTGCAATAAGATGTTAAGCATCAACATGTTAGTATGGCCCATGAGTTTGAAGATCCATTATTGATCTAGGACATAATAATTGACAGAAAGCACAGCAAGGGTCACATACTGGCAGTTTCCCAGTATATGAGAGATTTAAGTAGCAGCCTACTGGGCAAACTCAACCCACTGATAAAAGCCCACGCGATGTGAAAGCTCCTGGAACTTTCTTTTGTCAACTAACAATTAATATGAAATATACAATAAATACAGAAACAAATATAGCCTATACAAAATACATATTTAACATAAGGAAAAAGAGGCTGAATGGATTGAGCGCACTTACCCAGTCCAGACTAACACAAACTAACAGGAATGGCATTTATATTTCTTGTATGTGACAAACTATTTATATGCTTATCATATTGAATCATACGCCTATTTTGTCCCCAGCTCTTCAGCATTGTGACGAGGAGACCCGAACACAACAGGAGCGTGAAAAATAAAGATAGATTCATGTAGATTTACATTTTGGAGATTTGGAGTTTTCAACAAGGTCTCACTTTCTACTAGATTTGTTGTTGAGATGTACTTTAAAACTACCCCAAAAAGTGTGATGGTTTGAATATGGAGGAACGTTTTTCTAACAACACAGGAGAAGAATGCTTTCCTTTTACATAAATACTGACATATGCAACATAAAGGGATCCAGAAAAGGCACAAATTGTTGCACAAAAATTCTCCAGAATTTAAGTGAAATGAAGTGTTTGACGCTCAAAATGTTAAAAGGGACGACCCCCAGAGCCCCCGGTTATAATGTGACCCCCCCTCCCACCCCCACCAATGTTACATCAAAACCTACACCCTTGGTTTGTGTATGTCAGTGTAAATGTTGGACCTTCAAATAATGACTGTCCATGAAAAACACAAATAATAGCTAGTTCATGACTGGAATCTTGAAACTTTATCTTATCATGCCTCATTAACATAATATTATTATGGTGAGTGCACGGGCGTAGCTTTGGGTTCATCATGGGGGGGGGGGGGGTATTAAAAAAAGGGACAAAAACATTTTAAAAAAAATTCGAAAAAAAAAAATTGAAAAAGCAACAAAATGTTAAAAAAAAATAAAAAAGCGGCTAAAACTTTGGAAAGAAAACTCAAAAAGGCGACAAAAAATGTCGGAAAAAAATCAACAATTATGTTTAAAAAAAAGCAGCAAAAATGTCTGAGAAAGCGACAAAAACCTTGAAAAGAAATCAAAACTTCGGAAAAAAAAAGACCAGTTTTGATAATTGGGGAGGGGGGGGGGAGTTGTAACCCCCCCATCCCCACCTAAACGCCTATGGGTGAGTGCATGGCACCTACTGTGTGAGGTGAAGCCTTTCAGCATGTAGCTACTTTTCACTGTAACAGTCTGAAGTGAGTGACGATTAGAAGGGGAAGCCCACGGTTAACCCAAACTAATACAGCCCAATATTGTGTGACATAAATATGCAAATGAGATGCTAATGAGGACACAGCGCATACCCACGACAGCTGAAGGTGTTTAAAGCGCACGCGGGCGTGCAGCAGTATGGTGGGAAGCTGTTGAATGCTCCTCTGTGCTGCCAGGTGCTGCCGGGACAGATTTTCCCGTGGTACAGCGGCATCCCTCCAGCCTCCAACATGTGTCCCCACGCCCCGCACCGCCAACACACTGCAGCATGCATATATGAACCATGAGGCCCCCCAAAAAAGCTGCAAACAAGGCTGAGGCGACACGCGCAGCACTGCTGCAAGTAGGTACGGCTGTTAGGATTGGGAAAGTTTGGATTTTTAAAACCCTTCAGCACGACAGGTGGGCTAGCTCATATTTCTTCATTATAGCTATAGGCCTTTCAGAGGATTTCGGAGGCCTGTGTGTTTTACATTCGGGTATTTATCTATTTATTTATTTATTTATATATGTATGTATTTTTATTTTCTTGGGATGCCACATTATTCTGGTTTTTAACTTTAAGGTTCCAGAGTTCCCCTCTCTCTCTCTCTCTCTCTCTCTCTCTCTCTCTCACTCTCTCTCTCTCTCTCTCTCTCTCACTCTCTCTCTCTCTCTCTCTCTCTCTCACTCTCTCTCTCTCTCTCTCTCTCTGTAGCGCGACAGGAGCATGTAATCCTATTACAGCCATTGGAAAGTCAAATGTTAGGGAGTCAATGCTGGGCAACTTCATCTCTTTGGCAGGAGGGCCGGTTCCACTTTGATTGTGCGGCGACAGTGCGGGGGGGGCGGGGGGGGGGGGTAAAACAGTGGTAGCATTGTAGTTTCCTCGCACCTTAACGCTTTTGTGCCGTTGATGGTTTTTTAGTGCGCGGAGCGCGGAGCGCCTCTCAACATCCTTTGGTGCGCTCGCAGCCAAGCGGAAGGGACAGGCTGAAATACTCCCGGCTATCTTGTCACTCCGGCTACGGGCTTTTGGCAAGGCTTTAAAGGACACGACCATTTTGCTGTCTGACAGGTTTTATTTTCCTTTAGTTCTCTGCAGGCCTGGACATTAGAGGGCCACGCCAAGAGCGGTAATTTGGTTGAGAAAGGCTCGGCGCTGAGCTAAAAAGGCCGCTGATTAACCATATAGACAGCAGGCAGCGCGCTTTCATACCTACAGTATGCTGCCCGGGGCAGGCAGAAACACGGAGCACTAACCACGCTGCTGTCACAGGGCCGCGGAGTGAGGGAAAATGGTATTATACTATAGGTGGCTCTCTTCTCTTCTCTTCTCTTCTCTTCTCTTCTCTTCTCTTCACTTCTCTTCTCTTCTCTTCTATTCTCTCATACTAGCCTATTATTTGTGTGATAAATCTAAGCATTCTCAGAATAAATTCTGAGTTCTGAAAGTAACAATAGCTACTGAGGGAGGGAAAAAAAATCAGATTAGTCTGATTTCTAAAATAGAAATCTGAAATCGGGTGTATTTTAGACAGAAAAAAAATCAGAGAGTCCGTTTAAAATTAGAACATTCAAAGTCTATTCTGAAGGAAAAAAAACACCAATAACATATTCCACTGAGGTGGGATTTATAGGCATGTTCAATAAAAGAAATTGAACTTGAGTTTTTGATTTCATCATGAAGAAGACGTCGACAGAAAGCAGTTTACCGAAGATGTCAGTGACCCAGTGAATTTACTCAAGCTCTTTACTTACTGTAAGAACTCCAGTATTTTCATTTTATAACACCTTATACTTGTACTTTATAATATATTGCAGATCGACTACATGTATCTGATGACTGATGATAGTCTATCATTAATAAGATCATGATTGCATTCCTATAGATTGAATACCCACATTGGATACAAAAACAAAACCAGGAACAGCGTTATAATTGTAAATACACACTAAGCATTAAAAAAAAAAACAGGCTTATTTATTTTTTAATATGTTAATGTTGTTGCTGATATTTTAGGCCTACATTTACTCCGTGTGCCGCCTATAACTATTATGACATATGTGTATACAGATACTTTTAAAGCTTTTTTTCACTACCATCCTTTAGCGAGTATGATGTCTGACTGCATCAGACATATTTCAGCTGAAACAATGCTCCGACATATAAATAACGTGACAATAAATCCATTGCATTTACAGTAACTCGGTTATTCTACTGCTAGTGTTCATACTAATACGCACTACTCAAAGCGCTCAAAGGCTGCATAAATACCTTAAATAAAGTCTTAGAACACATTGTTATTTTCTTTGATCTGACTCGGTTGCTTTAACCCTTAAAATACATGTCACCTGAATTGTAATATGAACGTTTAAAAAAAGGTCTCAAGCATTACAATACATATTTTCCCTGGATTTTCTATAATAAATTACATGAATGATCAACGGGCCACTTTTAAATCAGCCAAGTCCCAGATTTTCCTCCCAGTTTACAACTGGGGGAAATGTGTGTCTGTTAATGCACAATGAGTCATTTTCCTTCTCTCATGCAGAGACATTTGTTGCTTTTTTTGGCTCTTCATTGCAGAGCTTTAGAGACGTTTCAGTCGTACTGTTGAAAGGCGTGCGATGTCGGGTACAATATGCAGAGATTGGCACTTTTACGCATCAGTGGCTGTGAATTTGTGTATTGCACCCAAGGCTGAAAACTGAATTAACAGGTAATAAAGGAGAAATAAAAAACAGGCCATCAGGTCTAAAACTTCTGCGATCATTTATTTTTTTTAAAGCATCAGAGAAGGTGTGAAGCTTTACTTAAACAGCTTTGACTTATAATGAGAAGAAAGTGAGAGGTTGTATCGCCTCTAATGCTGTCAAATCCGCTTTAAGGCCGTATGTTAGCGCACTGGGAGAGACGCTTAACAACAGCCTCCAAATCGGCTTGATTTTCAGCTTATCTCTCTTCGGAAATACAGGCCGTGGAGTCATTATTAATACCTCTGACTCTGGGGTTTTCTCCTCCCCAACATGGCATCAGTGTGCCAGCTGTGAGGCTGCCCTGCCCAGACTCTCAGACCCAGCGCTCGGACGCTCAGATTTGCTTAGCAGAGTGTCTGATCTGTGGTAACCAACATGTGTCTGCTGTAGTCGCACTGACAGAGCACGAAGCGAAAGGTGGAAGCCAGGGGAGGTGGCTGGGAACATTCTTCCTTCCCGTGCGCTTTTTTTTTCTTTCAGACGTGACCTTCCCATCTAAATTACATCTTTATGAGCGCTTCCTTGTCCGGCTGCAACAGATCGGTCTGCGCCCTGTTCTCCGGAGATGCACCTGGTAGTTCAAACTTGGTCTCTTTTCATATCCTGACGACTGAGTCCCCTGCCCAGCAGCTGCCTAAAAGCAAAGAGAGAGGCCCTTGCAGTGTCTTCGAGACGCGTTGGCACCGTTTCCACGTATTTAATGTTCCATCAGCCTTTGTCCGGGACACAATATGGCAACTGTAAAGCATGTGACGTTTTGCAATAATAAAACACATTTTCAATGATGTGACACCGTACTGAAAGCGCATCGCGGGCCAGCCAGGCTAAACATGTCCCTGCGTTTGTTTTGTGCGCCCCCAGCCAATTAACAGCGACTTCTTTTCGCCGCGCCTTGATAAGCCAATTAAATTTATGTCTTCTATTTTTTTTTTTTTTCAAGGAGAGAAAAGAGGTGGATTTGGTGTGTTCTCATCCTCGGAAGGCGATTTTCTTGCCATCACCTGGCGCTTTTCTCCACGAGCGAGCAAACTGTGCCGGGTGCCCTTGGAACCATACGGCTCTTACCATCCTCCCCCATTGTTTCCCGCGTTGATCACTCATTACTGGGATTTAACACATCCTTTATTAGCAATGTTTTGTGTCATATTTTTATCCGCAAGATTAAGCAGATGCTGCGATTGTAAAATCCAAACTGTAGGGCTACTTAAGGCTGAAAGAAAGACAGGCACTCGGTTGCAAACGAGGGAAAGGAGAAAAAAAAGCTTTGGGCACATCTTCAGAGGAATAAAACATTTAGGAGCCATAAACAGACTTCAACCTGCTCTATTTCAGCCTTTGTGTTGTTTGTGAATAATTAATGTTAATAGGGGCAGGTTTGTATACTTTGAATGCGGGACCACAGGTGCGGAGTGACAGGATGAATAACCGGCCCTGATTTTTGCCAAAGCTCGAGGGCTCTTGTCCAGGGTCTCCAAGCTGATGGAAAATATTGTCATCTCTTTGATTCGCAGCATTACTTTCACCGAGAACAAAGCCGGGTGATGAAAAGCTTATGTTGGAGTGAAGGCGATGACGGTGGCCGCTTCAGACTCCTGAAAGACAGAGAAAGGGGGCGAGTCAATGGCAATGCGCGCTTCTGGTTTTGTGCGCAAGTGCTCCATCTAACTCAAATAAAGGAGCCTTTCCAACTTTTAAAGGACCTCGTTTTTGCCTTTAATAAAGGCTGGACGGCTGTAGCCATTAAGCATATGGTAAGGCGCTGGTCCTTTGTCCCCGTAAAGCCCTTGACATACTAAGTTGTGTTCTTTCCGGGATATTTAACTTCTCAAAAGCTCCAACTTTATGCGCCGGCAACAAGTGGCTCCGGGGCGCACGGGCAGCCTTCCCCATTGAGAAAAACCAGGCAGGCTAAGGAAGAAGAATTAGTGGGTAACTCATCACATGAGGAGTTTATTTCTTTATGACACGCACTGTCGTACATTTTAAGGAAATTAGGCTACTTTATATTTTTGAACTTGGAGAGAGATGCGTTACTTTGGCAATGTTCCAAAGGACTACTCTTTTGGCGCATGGATATCCATGGCAACGCATGTACAGACCCAGGACTGAAGTGAGTGCGCATGAAGTAAATTTTAACTCTAGGCTAAAATAAGATCAGTTAGTCAGAAATGTCCCTTTTGAATCCCGGTGTTAATGATTTTTTTTGGGTTTTTTTCCAAATACGGTACCAATTGGGACCGCAGTGTACAAAATAAATGCCTACAAATATGTCTAAGAAAATAAAAATTTGACCAAGGAATTCCCGAAAGAAATTACATTATCCTTATTAACTCTGATTTCGGCTGCAGTGCATTCATGCGTAAAAGCTGGTGGCGTCTTTCCAGTTTCGCCTTATTGCGTAATGGTGCCTCTGCTGCGCGCTGCGGAGTAATAATGCATCTACACTTGGCTGCATGTCACTCCTCCACTGAGAGCACCAGAGACATGTGATGTGCCGAATCAACAAATAGGACCAGTTTATTTGAGGAGGCCTCCAATATGAAGCGACGTTGGTCACACTGATGGAAAGCCCGATGTCATGCATCCATCGACATATTTACAATATCAATCCGACATAATAATTTTACCAACATTTGTTGTGACGAGAAAACTCCTTTCGATGAAAGCTCGCATGTCTAATCTGGGACAACACCAGGTTAACGAAAATATTCAACAGAACATATTGAAATAACAGGCTGTTATTAGAGTGTGTTGTATTGGGAGTAAAACCTATGTATGTGTGTGTGTGCGTGTGTGTGTGTGTGTGTCAATCTGGTACATCGATGTGTTGAAAATTAGGCTTTTTTTACACATAGTCTAATAAATTAGACGTAGCCTATTCTTGACGTTGCATTTGGTCTGATTAGAAAAAGTTTTGAACATCTGTGTGTGTGTGTGTGTGTGTGTGTGTGTGTGTGTGTGTGTGTGTGTGTGTGTGTGTGTGTGTGTGTGTGTGTGTGTGTGTGTGTGTGTGTGTGTGCGTGTGGCGTCGTGTGACGGGGCCAGCTGGCCGCCTCTGGCCTTTGAAAACCCCCCTGGTGGACGGAACACGGCGGGCTGACCTCCGCGCCGGAGGACGGGAGATGCGCCTTTGAATGAATTAGCCATAAAGACGTCTTGCTATGATCATTGTTGCGGCTGAAAGCCGAGTGGATATGAGAGGCATTGTGCACAGCTTTTGCGTGCCCCATCATGAAATATTACAGTCTATTCACGAGGCAGCGCCATTGAAAAGATATGGAAATGAAGCAGACTGGGCTGACTTCAAGGAAGAAGACAAAAAGCAATAAATAGCCTTCATAAATAGGCTATAATAAATAAGTAGCCTATGCAAGCACTTGTTGCATTTTTTTCAGGAAAAGTGATCTCAGGCTTAAGCAGTGATTTGTTCTGTGGAAAAGGTCTACCAGCTCGCAACCCGCACGCGTTGACAAATGATCTATTTTCTTTTTTGAACTCTGTAAAAAAAAAAAAAACCTGAATAACTCAACAAAAAAGTGATAAATTACAAATATGCAAATTTCAGTCACGGCCGTTTGTACGTGTGCGTCTCCATCCATCTCCTACATTCTGCGCTGCTGATCCCCGTCGTGCGCTAGAAGACACTCAACCCGTTTAGACTGGGGCTCTTTTGTTCGCCTCCAGCACACTGACTTCAGCCTCCAGGGAAGTTTAGTTTAGTTTTATACACCCCACCCTCCCACCCACCCCCCATGCCCATCCCTTGCTCTGTCAGTTGCCAGGATTCAGATGTGTAAAAGCATGCATCATTTTTCACCAGCACTCCGTTTTGATATCGACAAAAGCGGCTGCTATGGAACAGCCTCTCCGCTTGTTCGCTGGCTTGAACTTCACTGACGTCCGACTGCTCTCTTTTCCTCGTCTGAACGCGGCGCAGCGGGGATGGATTTGCAAGACAAATGCAGCTGTGTGTGTGTGAGGGAGTCAAGTGGCACAAAAAGGCCGTTTCAGTCAGCCGATGGGATGGAGAAAGCATTATGCGGATGTCAAATCAATCAAAAACAAAAGCCTGCATGCAGAATATACTGCGTTTATGGCGTTGAAATGGAAACGTAGCCTATATATGTTTGTCAAATTGGGAAGACTGCAAAGCAAACTTATTACTGTTGGTGTAGTCGAGATATTTGAAAATGGTCTAAATATTTGAAGGACCTTTTTTTTTGGTACTTTGTGAGTGTTTTCCATTCAGAATTAAACCCAGATTCAGCCTCATCCTCTTGAGAAAAAAAAAGCCACAAAGAACATTTCTTAGCGTTAACAAGTGGCAATGCTCCAGAGAGACACTTGTCTGTTTGAAATTGAGGACAGAATGCATTTTAATACTCATGATTAAGTTAGTAGACTGGTAGAACAGGGCTCAACCCTCAGGATAACAGACAACCCTAATAAACCCATACTACACTAAGTGCAAACTGCACAAACAGGTTTTAGTTTCATCTTTATAATTAAGTAGTTGTACATTTTTATTTCCAAATGGTAGGCTATATACGTTTAAACGTACATTATTTCCTTTGTAATTTTTTTTTAATCTTCATTGTTTGAATATTTGGGTTACTAATACTTGTATTCTATCCTATTCCGACCAGACAATCTGATTGGTCAATTTTTAGACATTTAGAACGTGCTCAAATAATCAGCATGTCAGCCCATGATGACTGCACACCCAGAGACTTTTGAGCACACCTGGCGCTATCTTGAAATGTGATTTTCGCGGACATACAGGAGCTATATTTGTCAATGAAAAAAAAAATATATATTTTTCAGCAGATATCTTAGTTACAACAAGATTGACCTAGCAAAGTTTGATGTTTATATGCGTGGTAGTTATTCAGGTGGGGAAATACCACAATCTCCACAAAGCTAGCTAGCTAACGTTAACTTTGGCTAACGTTAGCTTTGTTGTGCTGACTAGCAAACATTTTACAGGGACAGGAAATCATGTTTTGTTTGAAGTTCGCGGACGTTTAGCTATCTAGCTAAATATATCCATGGAACATGGAAAATATATTTTTTTCAGCAGATAGTTTGGTGTTTATATCTGCGGTAATTATTCAGTTTTGGAAATCCCACTATCTAGTTACAAAGCTAACGTTAGCTTAAGTTGACTGGCTGACTTATTAACAGGGAGGGACATTTATTTTGAGAGCGAATTACCCCACAATATGAATACAGTTTGATTATGACTTTTATTTTGTTGGTAACAGTTGTTGTATAATTGAGGCTTTGATTTAACGTCAAATTATTGGCACTTCAGGCTAGCATGACAATCAAACCCTCTCGCATGAAATTGCTTGCTATTTCTTGTATATTATTCTGTGATACAATTTTGGTTCATACAAACTAGGTTTGATTGTGAGTTACATTTCTGTATTTATTTTAGTTAAGTATTCTCTTTTTTTCTTTCTCTCTCTCTCTCTCTCTCTCTCTCTCTCTCTCTCTCTTTCTCTCTCTGGTTTCTACCTGTTAAAAGGATTTCTTTCCACTGTCGCTGTCACACCAAATGTTTGCTCTTGGAGAAATTATTGTGTTTCTGTAAAATATAGAGTGTGGTCTAGACCTACTCCATCTGTAAAGTGTCCTGAGATAACTTATGTTGTGATTTGACATAATAAATACATTTAAATTGAATTCCAATACGATTTTGTAATAGTTCTGTCCTCTGCTAACTAAATTAAATCCCAGTGAGTGTTAGCACTTTGGTCAGACTACAAGAATAGATACATCATTTTAGACTAGTACTCCGGATGAACAGCGCTGTTGTACTTTTGTCAGTGGACATGGAAAAGTACAACATTTCCTTCTGAGTGTATGGCGCCCTAAAGATAAGAACGTATCACAAAATGGAAAGAGTCAAGTAACAAAATGTGCTTATTGACAATATACCTGTGACATATTGTACTTCCCACATCTATATGTGTGTGTGTGTTTATGTATTAAACTATGTATAGAATAGACATGTATTATGTCTATTCCCTCTCTCTCTCTCTCTCTCTCTCTCTCTCTCTCTCTCTCTCTCTCTCTCTCTCTCCCCCCCCCCCCCCCCCCCTCTCTCTCTCTCTCTCTCTCTCTCTCTCTCCCCTTTCATTTCTTCAGCTGTCCTGTCAATAAAGGCCTAAAAATGCCCAAAAAAGAGTCTTTAAAAGTGATGGCATCGCTGTAGGCGTATAAGGAGGAATAACAAATGTTGTTATTGTCATTATGTTAAGAAACACCCATTTAACAGTTCCTTCCTCTCTCTTCCTGCAGCTGATCCCCAGCCTGCTGTGCTGTAAGCCAGAGCTCCCAGTGGCTGGTGGCCAGTGCCGACTGGGAAAGCTTCCAGCCTCAGAGGGACTGTGATTAACCCAGGAGCGGTCAAACTCGGCAGGAAGCCCTCCGCAACCAGCCACCGCTTTTTATCCACTTTCCAATGAAACCAATTACTTTTACAGCGAGCCTCGGTGCCGACACTATATGTGTTGTTCTTGCAGACCAATAGAGTATGGCTGTGAAAGGAGAGGCAGACGTGAAGTAGGAAACCCTCCTGAGCCGCTTCAACAGGCTGTAAAATATACCTAAAGTCAGTTTCCATGGAGACTCACTGATGTAGGAGAGCAGCCTAAAGGACACACAAAGCCTTTTATATAAAACTCAAGTATATTTTCTTATTATTATCACTATTTTGTATTACTCATCTTCTGATCTGATCTATCAATGCAGTTTTGGAGTTGTAAATGTTGCCTAGTTGTAGCCAAGGATGAATAAACATGCATTTAATTTACACAATTTTCAATTGTTACAATGTGCTTTCTGTTTTTAGCATTACAGTGGGCAGGGGTTGAGGGTTTCACTGGTAATTCATCTTTGACTCAATATGCAAAAAAATCCCATATAACTGAAGAGTTTCTAAAGCATGTTGTAATTTACACCCAATGTGTGTCCCGACCTTCCCAGCATGCATTGGTTTCCATCCATCCCATTTCCTGTTCATTTCACTAGAGTGTGACAATGACCATGCAGAAACTTTTGGGAGGAAACCTGTGTCTGCATTAATCGTCAAAGTGAAAGTGGTTATGCAGCTAAAGACGCAAAATTATTTGGAGAGCACGTATATTTGAAATCTGCAATGTCCATGCCCCTTTATTTCTGCCTTAATAAAGGACACACTCCCTGCTCCTTTAGCACTGGACGTTGGCATTAGACTAGATTTCATAAGTAAGGCTACGTTCAGACTGCAGGCAAAAGTGGCCCAAATCAGATTTTTTGGGGGGGGGTCAAGTGACCACTTCAGACTTCTTCAGAAGTAGTGTGAACACTCAAATTTTGCCCAGATCTGAGTTTTTCAAATCAGATTTAGACCACTTTCATATGTGGTCCTGAATCAGACCCAGGTCTGATTTTTTTCAATGCGGCCACAGTGTGAACAACCAAGGCGGATTTGATGCGACTTTTACGTCAATCTACATCGACATTTGTCGCAATTCTGCGCCGGCGGGAGTTAGCCCTAGACACAGACAGTAAAATTTTAAACTTGACTAGGCCTACAACATGGAGAACAGTGATGGAGCAAGTCAATGGAGGGAGAGGGAGGTGTTAGACCTAATTAGTGTATGCTCATTAATGTTACAGCTGCCATTACTCACTCACTCACAGTTGTACTCATCACTGTAGCTTGTATCAGTGTTGGTTGGCCTTCTTTGCACAATCACAGGTTGGATCATTGGTATATTTTTCTTTTTAAGGCCCTACTGTGTAAACTGCCTCCTTACTTATGTTCCCTCCTGACTCCTAAAGTCACCACCAGGAAATGTAATCTTCGATGAAATGGGCAAATCATGTATGGCATTCCCCGAACGCCAACTGTCTTCGGTGAAAGTGCCTTTAAGGTTTTTGCACCCTCATCCTGGTATCAATTGCAGAAGCATCTTAAATTAGACTACCTACCAACAATGACACAGATTAAAATTAGAATAAAGGACTATTTGAGTAATGCACATGTGCTGTTACTGAGCGCTGCTGGTGATTATGTTGAGATGATGTTAAATTGCCAACTGTCTTCTTTGTTTTATGGTCTTTGTTTTTCACTGTATATTTTAATATGGAACTATTATACTGCTGTCTTGGCCAGGACTCCCTTGGAAAAGAGATTCTGAATCTCAATGGGATTATTTCCTGGTAAAATAAAGGTTAATAAAAAATAAAATAAAAAAAATCCCCCTCTCTCTCTCTCCTTTTAAATCTAAGCTGTCCTATACAAAGAAAGGCCTAAAATGCCCAAAAAAAATAATCTTAAAAAAACAGTGTTGTCTCTAAGGCCAGGCTGAGATAATCCTGATGAAGTCACAGTGATACAGTAAGTATCTTCTCCGACATCAACTAAACTCACCCTTATGTGTAAAAATGGCAGAATGCTTCTTTTAGATCCAGCACAAATGCCTCGTGAATGTTTCTCTTTATTTGTCCCATTATACAAAAACAAGCAGATACAATTCTACAAAGAGATCAAGGTATTCATTACAATTAAATATTCTATCACTGTAACCAAATATATATGAGATGGCATTTATTAGAATAAAGGAACTCACAAAAGTCTGCTTGACACGCAGTAGCATTTTTTTTCTTTGCTGCCAGGGGAGGCTCCACACTGGAAGAGATCAGATATAGACTGGGTTGATATTACCACCCTGAATACGCTGAGAGAAAACGTAATGAAGCCATTGTTAATGCAGATTTGAGTGCTGACAAAACACCAAGTCAAGGGCTTTCTCTACACAGTCCACAAGTCAAAAGGGTGCTGGTTATTGAGTTGCTGTCATGTTGTGCTGAGAGTTGGACTAGGAGGCATCTGTCTAATAAATGTCAAATAAAAGTGTTGTTATTAGGTTACTAGTTGTAAGTAATGTAGTAAGCAGAGGAGGAGGGCAGTTGGATCAGCTAATGAAGCAGTCATATCCCCAATCACTGGCCAGCCTAATTGACAGCCACTTGAAGAGAGAACAGCTAATTGATTATAGGCCTGTCGTATTCCAACGCACCGGGGGACTGAGGGGAATTTTTTGTGACTGACTCTGTGTGTGAGTAAGTGTACACTTGAATTTCTGTTATTAGGGAAACACGTTTGGTTATTTGTCTTAGAAGTGAGTTCTAACCAACCAAATTGTTGGGCCTATTTGTGGTTTTTGACTATTTAGTGTTGGGGAAGTCCTAAAACACAGCAAGGGGCTCCCTGACTTCCAAATACAGTTCCACAGAGACTGTATCCAATCAAATAAGTGAGGTATTGTTTAGTTTTAGCTTCGTCTTTTCTAAATGCCCCTTATTGTGTGTCTGTGAGCTGTTACTGGCACACAACAAATCCTTTTAACAGCCCTGTTGGCATCCTTCCATGTTTTGTGTAGCACAAAGTCATTGAAGCTACAGGTTACTCTTCAGTCCACCAGTCAAACACTGGCAGCAGTAGCACAGAAAGACAGTGGAGAACTCACTATTCAGTATAGTAATTGTCTGTTCCAGATTTTGTGTAACGCATTGGCTCATTATAAATGAACTGTGCTCGGCAGGTTTAATGCACATGTGATTTTAGGCTACAGTATGTGTTGCTGCAACAGAATAGTATCCTATCCCCCCTAATTGAGGCAGCATAACTGCCAATAGTGTGTCCACACTAAATGTTTAAGTATTGTCACTATCCAGACCTATGATATAGTAAATAAAACTGTCTAAAACAACAGTAAATATGTAAGTACGTAAGTAAGTAAACTTTATTCATAAAGCGCCATTCAAAACCAGGGTTACAAGGTGATGTACAGTACAATAAAAAGAAAGAAAGTTAAAAACAGGAAATAACAACATGATAATAATAAAAACTACAAAATAAAATAACGATGTTGAAAGAAGAGAATCGGAGAGAGCTGGACTCAGCAGCATTAGACATCTATTCCCCCAGAATGTTTTAGTTCTCAGCGCAGTAATGTTACCACACATACAGGATTTGTGGATGAAAAGGTGATTCAAATTTTTTAATATTTCCTCTTTCTGTTGTCGTAGAGCTGGGCAATATATCAATATTATATCGATATTGTGATATGAGACTAGATATCGTCTTAGATTTTGGATATCGTAATATGGCATAAGTGTTGTCTTTTCCTGGTTTTAAAGGCTGCATTACAGTAAAGTTATGTCATTTTCTGAACTTACCAGACTGTTGTAACTGTTCTATTATTTGCCTTTACCCACTTAGTCATTATATCCACATTACTGATGATTATTTATCAAAAATCTCATTGTGTAAATATTTTGTGAAAGCACCAATAGTCAACACTACAGTATCGTTGCGGTATCGATATTGAGGTATTTGGTCAAAAATATCGTGATATTTGATTTTCTCCATATCGCCCAGCTCTATATTGTCGTCTTAAATCTGATTCTGACTGGATGTAAATTATCAAGTCGTCTAATAAGAACATAACTAGGATGCATGTGCACATTGGTGAATCTGATGGAGTTTTCAAAGTGGAAAGAGTTAATCCTCGAGGGAGCATAAACTGTACTCAATACAATTTATGCCTAACAGGCCATTACATTTGGATGATTTATGGATTATCTGATACAAACCAGTAAACAATGACCTGATGGCCACAGTAGACAAAAGTTCAGAGGTTACTGAAACATCAGGGATTATCCTCTGGATACTACACTCTTGTGTGTTGGACAGACGGACCAGCCAGTCGACAGGCAGAACCGTCCTTAAGCCTCTACGTTCTCGTGATGAATAGATTAAACGCCTCCAAAGAGCTTGACATCTGAGGCTATAGAGTAAAGCAAAAATGAATTCACCATCCGCTAATGTCCCAAGTGTTTGATGCCCTGTGGTATCTACGAATACCCAAGTTTCCCACCGTGGCCCCAAACTAACGTTTCCCTGAGTCTTCATTGACTTTCATTGACTTCCTGGTCAATTAACATTGTTTTTCCACTCCAGTTGAGCCGAAAAGATCTAATGCAATTAATGTGTGAAACGGCATTCTCCTGTACTCCTGGCAAAAAACCAAACAACTTGTTTGTGAAATACGTTGATATATCCTGAACCCCAATACGAATTTGTCAAACTCTCTAACTTGTGAAATTTGTCCTCAAAGTTCTAAGCTATTTTAGGGCGGTCTGTGACCAGTTGCATACGTGTGTAAGTGAAAGACTCTAACATCAGCTTTATGGTTAACAAAGAACATCCTTTTGATTTTTGAGAAGTCCTTTCCTACCATTGTTTTTAAAACCGCTCTGGGAGGTCAAAATATACATTTTATGTCATATTCAGGATTTTCAGATCAATGCAGTGTAGAGACTTACTTTTCTTTTGTAGAAGCTGAGAAATGTGCAATTGTAGTCCTTTTTGAGGCTTTTTAATCCAGCCTGGAACTACAGTGTCTTTGTAAAATAAATCCGTAATCATAAATCCTTAAATCAAGTTACACAATGTTTGATATCTCTGCATCCCTTCTGATTGTTTAGCATGAAAGCTAAGATCTGGGCCTTTGTAAAGAGGGCATTTATAAATTCATGTGACATCCCTGCAGCATACGTATCCTGACAGCCCAAGTTGTTCTGAAAAACATTACGTCTATAACTTAATTGTGCGTCACAGGGTTGAGGTTCAAGATTTACGTTCATGTATTTCTTCTTTCCTTATTATTATCATATGTCGTCTATTAGGCTTTATATAGATTGAGTTTGGCAAAATCTAATATTTTTCACTTGTTTTGAGAAAATAAGGTTAATGAAATTCATGAAATCACTTTTCTTTCAAAGCTTGTGCCTCTATTTTAGTTTATTATTTTGTGTGCTTATGTGCTGAGGTGTTTTTTCCTGTTCCCACACTGTTCTTATCTTTAT
Source organism: Perca fluviatilis (assembly GCF_010015445.1). Taxonomy (NCBI): domain Eukaryota; kingdom Metazoa; phylum Chordata; class Actinopteri; order Perciformes; family Percidae; genus Perca; species Perca fluviatilis. The sequence continues at coordinate 8,558,016 of NC_053122.1, forward strand.
GAGGATAGTCTGAGAGACGCTTTTTTGTTTCCCTCTCCTCTCCTCATGTCATGCTGTATCTGTTTGCGAGAGTTAGGAGAGAGTTGAGATGTCGCCGCATATGGCGACTCGGTGTGTTTGTGCATGTTGCTTTAATATGACTTGCACATACGATACCAAGACACATCCCTTGTGTGTGTAAACATACTTGGCAATAAAGCTTTTCTGATTCTGATTCTGATTCTGATTCTGATAATGTCATGGACAGTCCCCCTTAATTCACTGTACAGTAAAAGGAGCAGCTTTAACCTCTACAGCTCATTTCCAGCTGTGGTTCCTAGCCAGCTGACAATAGGCATCCTTAAAATACAATGTAAAATGTCTAGAATGGTGTGTTATGTTTACTGTAGAGATCAAATCTCTATATTCGTAATAACAGTTTCCAAAACTTCCCATCTGTGCTATAAAACGTTCATTTTTCAAAAGCCGTTTCTGTTTTATGGGGCTATTTAACTTTCCACCAATGCCCTATCAAAGCTCGTCCCATATACGGCAAAGAAGTGAATCACCGCATCCTCCACTTCAAAGTCCTCCACCACTGTTGCGTTCCACCATATCATGGCAATTCATCGTGGTGAAAAAGAGCCATTGGTTTAATCCCATCCCAAGTCATTTTTTTGTTACCTATCAAAGTGAATGTCGGGTCCGGCCCATGGGAGGGGCGACATGACATTTCCACGGCAGCTTCTAAACAGGTCAGTCAAGGGAACCATGGAGTCCAAAGCGGTGGGAGGGGGACACTTTCAACCAAAACCGTGTAACTGAATCTAAACCAGTGGTTAAACCCATTCAGCAGTGCAGGAATGGGGAGAGCCCTAACAATACAATACCATTCATAGGCTAACACAGCCCCAGTGGAATGACCAGGGAGGGGTTTTAATCAGGCAGAAAAGGCTCTCAGCCAGCCAGCCAGCCAGTCGGTCAATCAGACTACAGAGGCCCTTGCTTCAAATAAAGCCCCACATCTTCACACTTACATCTATCTCACTGTGTTTGTTTTGGGGTGTGTGATGCTTGACTCTCTCATTCTTACAGAGAGCTTGAGGAATAAGAAAAATGTAAAGGCGCTTCAGTTGGCAGCGGCTGAGAGATGTGATAAAGTGAAAGGGGAGTGAGGGGATGGAGAATGGGGAACTGAGAGTCAGTCTGCCCTCAGCCTGACCTGCAGCTTTCAGGGGGCTTGAACACATCAGAAATCCCATTGTGTGAGGTGATTAATTGAGAGTGATAACTTACCATGAACAGAGATTGTTATAGGCTTTAATGTGGTAGGCCTGGCTTTTTAAACGCTGCTTTCACATAGCTTTGTAGTCCAGCATATGGGCCCAGACGTATTCACTGACAAAAGACGAACGGAAATTTATCACGCTTGTATGTCCTGCTAACAACGTGTTCTCTCTCTCTTTTTATTTAAACCCCCCCCCCGATTCTCTTACTGGCTTTTGAACCTTAAACACTAATGGGAAAATATACCATGTTTTGGTTAAAATATAGCTGCAACTAATGATTATTTTTTATAATTGATTAGTCTATTAATTCATGTTTTAATGAATTGGTCAGTTTACAAAATGTCAAACATAATGACTAACACAATTTCCAATTACAAGAGCCCTCAAACTGTTGATTTTGTCGGACAAACAATATACATAACATATTCAATTTAAAATGAAGAAATACTTACATTGGAGAAGCAGCAAATAGTTGGTGTTTTACCTCATTAATGACTTGAATAACTATTACATTATCAAAATGAAGTAGTTTTCTGCCAACCTAACCCGAACCCAAAAAACAGAAGGCCAGCACACTGACTTTTATTAAAAAGTTGAGCTAACCTTAACCCAACATTGTCAAGTTTACAATATCATTACTGTTAGTTTCAGTTGGCTGTCGTTTGTGTTTACGGAGTGTCAGAAGGAATGAGTCCAGCTACTGTAGGCCGTCAACCATCTACGTCTTTCCCTAAATGTTAACAGTAACTCACCTCTTTGTAAATGATAGCATGCTAGCCTGTCCGTTATCGTGTTCTGTCCTAGTGTTTGTCCATTTCACAACATTTACATTGCTACTTTTTGGCTTAAAAAACGAATATCTTTTCCTACGTTTGCACGTCGCATTCACACTGCTCTGGCGTTTCAGAGCCCCTAACCCAGAGAACTTTGAAAACCCCGTTTTGGTTTGGAATCTTCCGGGTTGTGTTGCAGTCTCAACGGCCGCAAACAGAGCGAGAAAATAACTGGGAAAACCAGAGTGTGTGGTGACACACAGTGTTTGTTCTCGGCTTTTCAGTGGTGTCAGGACCCCGGGGTCTTGTCCACTGGCCCTTATCTATCCCAGCTCAATTACTGATGTGTCAGCAGTGATCTATGAGCTGAGAGGGACCAAGGGGGGGAGGTTAGGACCTGGCCGGAGGTGGCCTGGGACCACATGGCCGAGTCATGGTGGGTGAGTGTGTGATTTTATGTGTGCATGGACTTGGGTAATATGAAGCAACCCAGAACTGCTGGTGGTGGTGGTGGTGGTGTATAGGAGGGAGAGCGAGGGTCAAGTTTTGGGAGGCTGTCCCTTTGGGTCACATTGTATCTTTCAGGGTGTAAGCAGCTGAAGGACGGTTGACAGAGAGCACTGTTCACAAGCAGGACGGACGCAGTGATAGATGGTTGGACATATACTGAGCTATTGACACTTCTTTCAGTGTCTGTGGATTCGGAGGGAGGTGCACTTTGATTGGACAATAGAGGACCCAAGGATTACTGCCACGTCAATGTTTAGAGAGCTAGGAAGCGTCATGGTCCGACATAAAAGACCTTTCACGATCGCAACACAACATTTTTTATTAAATTAAATGATAAATATATGTATTTATATACACATGCACTATATACTGTATATATATATATATATATATATATATATATAAATTAATTAATTAAATGAATACGCAAATTAACCGCGATACAACCAAGGTATTCAAAAGACCATCTCCAAATGCACAACACGTTAAACCTTGAAGCAGAATCAGAAATGAATTTATTGCCACAGTAGTTACCCTACATGGAATTTGCCTTGGTGATTGGTGCTTACATACACAAACAAACATATTAAACATTAATAAGACTAAACAATAAATACAGAAACAGAAACAAATATATACAAAATAGTTTAAGTAGTTTAAGCAATGTGTGCAATAGGCAGATGGGCTACAGCAGCAGAAGACCACACCTTCTGTAAGAACAGGAAACCGAGGCTACAATTGGCAGGGGCTCTCCCAAATTAAAACAGTAGAGTGGAAAAATGTTGCCTGGTCTGATGAGTCTGGATTTATGCTGCGACAATCAGATGGTAGGGGCAGAATTTGGAGTAAACAACATAACAACAAGGATACATCCTGCCCTTGTTACAGTAACAGTTCAGGCAGCTGGTGGTAGTGTAATGGTGTGGGGGATATTTTCTTGGCACACTTCAGAATCAGAATCAGAAATACTTTAATAATCCCAGGGGGAAATTATTTTTGTTACCACTCCAGGTATACAAACAACAAATAAAAACAACATATATTATCAAGACTTTTAACATATATAATAAAAACAAATATAAATTATATTGCAAATAGTGCAATAAAAAAGAGAAGTCATTGTCTTTGGTTAAAGTCTGATTTAAAAATAAAATTATGAACTGTATAGTGTCTACATTACAAGCTTGTTTATCAATATTTTCTACATGAAAGTACCATTGTAATATCCTCATTAATATATGTGTACTTTTATATTTCACATGGTATGTACAGTAGTCATACATTATCTAAGATAAAAGGATAAAAGCCACATGTCATGCAACAGCTTTTTAATGAAATGTAAATACTGGTAACAAGAAGATGTTCTTCTTTCAACGATATGCCCTGATTAGGAGATGCACTTCTTATAATGATATAACTGTGAGAAAAAGATGTCCGTTGTTTGCACTTCTGCACTGCCACATAAACTATGTAATCCATACTTATTAAATGGCTTTTCGTGAATTTCATCAATTACTGTGTAATCCCCTCATAGCTTGTCCTGTGATCCGGAACAGGAGAAAAGATACAAACAGCTTTCCCCCTAAACTTCCCCTGAGGCCAACTTATCACATAGGATGTCTTTTTTTTAACAACAATGCTAGAATCTGGTAATAATGGTATAATTAATAGGCTTCTGTGCATCTGATAGCTCAGTCTGCGGTAAGCTTCCATATTGACAGGGGGCTTAACCCCACCCCACCCAGACTTAGACGTATCTGTGCTAGTCGTGTAAACTAAGCTCATTAAGCCCGCAGACCAATTATCACCAGGTCAATATCAAGCCTGCAGATTACTGCAGTTAACTCAGCTGTCCAGGTCAGTGGTCTCAGCTTCCTCATCAGGAGCTTCAGGAGGAAACACAGCCGTGATCTTTGCTCTTTTCTCACTTTATCACAACCCCAAGGAAAACACTGCCAGGTGTCACTGGTGACAGGCAGTGGAGATAAATGTAATGTGACGTACATGTTACACCGAGGCTTCGACAGTGGGTCTGGCTTTTTGAAAATGGATTTGTTCAAGAGGTTCAAAGGTTCATCGATGGTCATTCTAACACACAGAGTTGCACAACAAAATGCGAGATGTAGTCCCTTTATGCTAAAAAATTAAAAATAAAACATCTGACCAGCAACTAAAATAAAAGTGGATATCTTAATTTATATACAGTTGAATGTCAATATGTAAGATTGGTTTGATCAGCAAGATATGTTTTAGAAAAATGGGCGAACAAATGGAGAAAAGGGGAAAAGAAGACCCATTATGTAATCATACATAAACACAACAAATACCAACATGTTTTTTTTTTTTTTGCTTTCGACGTCGTATTTAAAATATCACAAAATATTGGGAGATTTATTTATATAAAACTAAAACTGCTCGGTAGATTAATCTATAACAATACATAATTTAGTTTATCCCCTTTAAAATAAGTATTTGGTTCTTAAATCGAAATACTAAAAGCTCAGTATTCTCAGTAGATTTTTTGGGGGGGCTTTTTTTCCCTTAATTGATATGAAAGTTGTAAACAGGAAAGGGGGGGATAGAGAGGGGGACGACATGCAGCAAAGGGCTGCCGGTTGGAATCGAACCCAGGCCGATGGAGCAACCAGGTGAGCCACCAGGGCACCCCAATATTCCCATTTTTTAAAGACAATAACATGAGAAGCGTGTAAGATTTGAGACTCACCTGGATTTCACTCAGACTACAGAATGTTGTTGTACTTGTCCTTACGAGGGAAGCACAGATGTAACTAAAACACAGATGATTTTTTCAGCAAGTGTCTAGTAGAGGCCTGAACTCTTTTGAACAAGGTGACCGTCTAACAGCGTCTGAAACCTCAGCAGAAAACCAACAGTCCCGTATTCATGCTTACTTTACACTTTACCTTGCTGTAATCTTTCCTCCTGTTCATAAAGCCATAGATAGATAGATAGATAGATAGATAGATAGATAGATAGATAGATAGATAGATAGATAGATAGATAGATAATAGATAGATAGACCCCCACCAAGACCCTGGGTGTGTCTGAGGTTTCTCCCTAAAAAGGAGTTTTTCCTCTCCACTGTTGCACTGAATGCTTGCTCTTGGGGGAATTATTGGACTTGTTGGGTCTTTGTAAATTATAGTGTGGTCTAGACCTACTCTATCTGTAAAGTGTCTTGAGATAACTCTTGTTATGATTTGATACTATAAATAAAATTGAATTGAGTTGAATGATAGATAGATAGATAGATAGATAGATAGATAGATAGATAGATAGATAGATAGATAGATAAATAGATAGATAGATAGATAGATAGATAGATAGATAGATAGATAGATAGATAGATAGATAGATAGATAGATAGATAGATAGATAGATAGTTTCTATGCTTTTTATTTTCCTAAATCTATAATTTCCAAAAATCCTGCTAAGTGTAGAAGATGAAATCTTAGAGCACATGTGTGTTTGTGTGGCTGCATGTGTGTGTGTGTGTGTGTGTGTGTGTGTGTGTGTGTGTGTGTGTGTGTGTGTGTGTGTGTGTGTGTGTGTGTGTGTGTGTGTGTGTGTGTGTGTGGGGTGCGCGTGTGTGTGTGTGTACAGAGGATGCATTTGTTTTCCCCGTGGCCAAGAAGACAAATTGAAGTCTCAGTGAATCAGCATTGGACCCAGCAGTATGAATATTCATTGGCTAGAGTGAAAAGCTGGACGAGACGAGTAGGGCTTAGCGGGACCTGCACCTGGTGAACCTTGATCTGTTTGTATTAAAATGTCCTGCAGTGAAAAACAAGTGGAAGAAACCAATTCACACATGATATGCGCTGGCGTGTGTGTGTAGTTGCGTGCGTGCTTGTGCGCGGGTGGGGACCACATAAAAGAGAAGAAGAATAGACACACGTTCAATGAAGAGATCAATGAATATGTATGTTGATATTAATGTGTGTTCACATAGAGCACTATATGAGGTTAATATGATAATGGTGACTTCTAGTGTTTGTGTGCATGTATGTTTTTTTTGGGGGGGGGTCATATTATTTAAGATGTATATTACATATGTGTGTACGTACATTTAAATACTCCCACAATAAATATTTCTAGGTTTTTAACATTTTGTTTGTGTCTGTCTTTTCCCAGTCTCGCTTTGCCAGACCCTCCTCCAAAGTGCGCTGTGCACAGAGCCGCTGCAAAATAGTCGAGGGAGAGAAAATTCAGATTGGACAGATAGTCTAGCTAGCTGTCCCAATTTACCCTGCAGATTTCTGAGGAGCACTTAACCATAGTCCTTAAATCCATCGAATTTAAAATTCCAACACAAAGAAAGCGGAAGGAAACAGAAAATACATGCATCCGGCGGAATTTCCTGCAGCACCGGAGCAATTCCAGAAGTGTAACGTCGAGGAAATAGACTAGTCTTTTCCTAACTTCTCCTTCACATGTTTTCTTGCTCTTGTCTTTGAGGTCAAGACATTTGGTCTGGAAAGTATAACCAACATATTTGCCTGTGTCTGAAGAAGTCAGAGGTCAGAGAGTTGCTCCTAAAGCTATGCGTCCATGTATGCTTGGGTGCTCATTGTGGGTTTATTTGCAGTTGTGCAGTGAGACATTTCAAGAATCCTCTCAGACTGAGTGACTTTTGACTAATGTGCACACGACAAAAGTATTTTCGATTTACAGACGCTGCAGAAAGTCCATTTATTGGGCCCCATGCAAGAACATGCTAGTTATCCTAAATCTCTGTTACGGTTTCCTGTGAGGTTCACATTCAGCAAAAGTTCCTTAACTGGACAAACTTGTCGTAAATTGCTCATTTCAGCAATTCGAAATCAGGCAAGGTTTCATTCACAAAAAATGTTTACCAAAGACTAAAAGGAAGAATTTCACACCACAGAGCTCCTGCGGTCTGAAATCAGCAAACAAATTTAGCAGTTCCAGTACATAGTGGTATAGATGACCCGAAACTAAAATAGCACAGCTGTCAACAATGTGTGATCAGAACACTGCAAGGTAGGCAGCCAGGTCGGGCCACTTGCTGCTGAGTATTGACACGCTTGTGTTTCAGTATTGGAGGTCCAAACATGAACCACACAGCCTGAGGCACTTTTCTCGACTTGCGGGCATTTACTTTAAGGTTAGCGCAATGGTTCCCATATTTTTAGGAAGGTGACCCTTTAAATTTAGCCCTCACAAAAAAAAAGGAAGGTGTGTCATAGACATCATGTTGTGTGGTAGAAAGATGTTGTGCTGTTTGATGCCTAATTTTAGGTATTTTAATTAATAATAATAATAATACATTTTATTTATGGGTGCCTTTCATAGCACTCAAGGACACCTTACAGTTAAAAAAAGCAAAAATACATTTAAAAAGGCAAATATAATTAAATTAAAACAAACACATTTAAAAGATTGAGATAGAAAATTAAAATAAAGCAATCTATCCATTGTTTTGATGGAGAGTGGGGTTATGTGGGGTAGGCCTTTCAGAAAAAAGGTGGGTTTTGAGGGAGGTTTTAAAGGTGGGTAGAGACTCTATGGTATGGATGGATAGCGGAGGGAGTTCCAAAGGAAATTGGGTCTTACTGGGTGTTTTTCATGTTTTTCTCCAGTCACCCATAACCGGAGGACCAGTGTAAATTTGACAAGTCTAATGATCTCTGTGTATTTGACTACAAATCAGTATATCACATGTGACTGAGTAAAGACGTCATTCGCAACACGTTAAGTGCACATCCTGATTAAGGAGGCGTAGCTTTGTATGTTTCTTTTAAATCCATTGTGTGTTTTACTGCCATTCTCAGGCTCCACCCAGTGAATGGCAGTATTTGTGCGTTTAGTGCTCGCTGTGCCATTAGCTCCAGCTCTTACAAAGAGCCCGGGTTGACCTGGCTAGTGCTGTCCTTTCTCATGGCCCATGGTCCTGCATTGTGAATGGGCGTGCTGGCCTTTCTTCAGGACCTTCGGCCAGTCTTGTGAATGGGGTGCAGCGGCTGATTTAAAGCTTGTGGTCAGAGAAGCAGGTGAAGGTCAGGGCAGCAGGGGTTGACCCCGGAACATCTGATTTACTTCAATATGCCTTGCAGTCACATAGATTAAGCTGTAATGACCATTAGGACTGAAGCAGTCAGCCAGGGCAGCCAGCGCACTGTCACACAGACATGATGTAGGGCTTTCACAGGCAGCCATGCCCTTTTGTACACGAAAAAAAAAAAGTCAAGTAATTTAAATGGTCAGTTTACCCAGATTACACATATTTTCTCCTTTCCCTCTAGCGGCATCTATCCAATCAGATCCTTGGAACTACTTTCTACTGAAGAAATAGTCCCTATGAAAACAGTAGACAGTGTGGTCTTTAGATTATTCAGCGACACTGAATCAAGATCATTATTTTCATCATTATTATTTCATTTCTTGGTCTTCTCTTTCGCTCTTTTCGCTGTAAAATTGACTGTTAACTGACCGGCAGTTTATCTATTTCTGTTTGTTGTCTCATTTGAGAAAGGGGCTGGTAAAATAAAATAAGATTTGTTTTGTCTTCATCTAGATCCTTTCAGATCGGCGGGAGGGTCCTGTGTACTGTGTCCTGTACTCATGGCCTCTATTCCACTTATAAATGTATCGTTGTCTAATCGGCAAAGACTCTAACATATCAACCCATGTGCACCATGATAATTTAACTTATTTCACTCTCAAATGAAGTTTCTCCTGGTTGAAACAAAACTAATCTTATTGTAAGTAATTCAATCCCCTACTACTGAGTATTAATAGCCTGGATGCCAGCCAAACTTAGCCCCGCCCACAACATTCAAGGTCGCTAGAATCTGAGTATGACCATGTCAGGCTAGAGTATTAATTGAATTGAACTGAATTTAATTCAATTAACTACACTAACCAAGATTTCCTTGAAATCAACCTTTTTGATCTTATTGTAAGACTCCTGGTAGCTGGACATCCTGACTTATTTTAGGAATTCTTATCAAGTGAAAATCACTAACTGCACTGGCAGACAACATTGCTTGTTTCAAGAAAACATATCTTATTTTCAAATGAAAAGGTTTTCATATTAAAATGTTACCTTGGTGATAGGTTTATTTCATTCTTTCTTCAGTCTTTATGGCATTGGCAACTGATGTGTGTGCCGCTTACTGTAAGTGGGAGTAAGTGGTTGCAATTTGATGAATGAACTACACAAAGCAGTATATTTGCATTGTAAACTAGCTTGTATCCAATATATCCAGTCGACAATGAGAATAATCCCAGTATAGAAAGCCATGGTGTGGGAGGGATTCCCATCACCTTCTTGTCACATTATCAACTGGAGTGAAAGTGTGTGTTAAAAAGGCATTGAGTGCCACTGGGGTGTTGACTGTGAGTGTGTGTGTGTGAGGGTGATTGTGATTGTGACTCCATTTGTGTATGCTTATGTATGCATGGAAGTGTGCTTTGTGTGTGTGTGTGTGTGTGTGTGTGTGTGTGTGTGTGTGTGTGTGTGTGTGTGTGTGTGTGTGTGTGTGTGTGTGTGTGTGTGTGTGTGTGTGTGTGTGTGTGTGTGTGTGTGTGTGTGTGTGTGTGTGTGTGTGTGTGTGTGTGTGTGTGTGTGTGTGTGTGTGTGTGTGTGTGTGTTTGAATGAATGAATAGCGGCCTGGGCTGTCACATTAGCCATGGTTGGGGAGTATTAGTGGGCGTCTTTCTGCCACTGTGTGTTTTGGTCCGGCTGAGACAAGCCTGCCAGAGTGAAACCCTCAGTTCTCTTTCTCAGTCTGAGAGGACAGAAAAGAAAGAGGGGAGTCAAAATGGAGGAAGAAAGAGAGACAGACCTCCCGCTCGTCCAGTCCCTGATGTGCTTTGTGCATCGAGACAAGACAGTAAATGTGTAGGTGTTTGTCACTGACAATAGACTGCAAACAGCATCATCTGCTTGCTCAGTTACAAACCTACAGCTGCCACACGTTCAAATCATCGGCTGATACCACTCACTGAGTCCTTCATTAACTGCCTGTCACTTAAGATAAAAAAAGATAACTATGTGCTTTCACTGCTAAAGTTTAAAAGCAAAATATGAGATCCAAATGTAAAGAAGAGACTCACCCAGTCAACCAGAAGATTGCATAATTTGGAACCTCACTCCAAGACATTGGCTGGCATTTCATCTGACAACACACACAAAATACTGTAAAGAAACAAACCAACAGGTTTATTAGGCCAACTGACCAATGAGAGCATTATCAGTAAGAACATTAAAAGGTACCCTGTAAAGTTTATAACCACTAGTACATACAGTAACAGTATGGAGCGATATGTTTGATTATTGGATGGCCGCCCACCAAGAGCCAGTGTCTGTCTGAAGTTTTTCCTCGCCGCTGTCGCACCAAATGCTTGCTCGTGGGAAATTGTTGGGTCTTTGTAAATTATAGAGTGTGGTCTAGACCTACTCTGTCTGTAAAGTGCCCTGATATAACTCCTGTTGTGATCTGACACACTTTGGAGCATCTACACAAAGACCTGGTAAATCTTAGGCAAAGCAATTAACCATCTTCCCAATAGAATGTCTGCAAGTGTGCTTTTGTTATATCCCAATTTGTGCAATTCAGCGCATTGACAGAGTTCCTGGAGGGAGATCAGGGATGCAGCCAGGAGGAGGCTATGATACTAGGCTTCTCACCCCACCTTCCACTGTTGTCACTCAGAACAGGGGGACACAAGTTAGTTTTACCTCTAGACTTGGTTGGATGACATCATTGGACGTCATATGTTTTGGAAGCTACAGCCTTAACTGTAACATCTATTGGTTAAGGCTTGTTTAACAGATTTTTATGGAGTAAATGATCATGCATTATCAGTCATGCTGAAACAGCTGCACCATATTAAACAACTTTCAGATGACGGATTTAAAGTCTTCCCAGCTCCTTCCTACTCCCTAGGAAGTGCAGTTTTCCCATCTCATCTGGATCAATGACATCAGGTTCCTAATTAGATAACAGCTTCTATTTCCTTTTCTATCGGATTTCAAAATACCGTTTCAATATAGTGACACTCGTTTGTAGAAGACTAGGGAAACTGCCCTGTGAAAAGGTGTGTCATGTAGGTGGCTGAATATGACAGTGAATCAAGTTAAGCCATGTGTTTCGCATTGCTGATGCTTTAAAGCTTCGTGCTGAGGCCCTAAGATCATCGAGCGTACATCCACATTCCTGATGTTGGCAATAAGTGTTGCTTTGGACACCCTGATGAATGCACTTCATTGTTGACTCTGTGCTGAACCAGCAGTTGTACATTAACTAAAAATCAATAGTGGCGGTATGTGTGCAGCCAGTGTCCGTTTTCTCTTTGTCTGATAGCACTAATGCTTAGATCAGAGGCTGCAAGGTGTTGTTGATTAAGCATTTAAGAGACGCACAGACTTTAACCTTCCTGTCGCTGGGGCCACAGGTGACATGTTAACACTGGACTATGTCACATTCCCTGCCTCGGCATGACCTCAGCTGTCCAACGTCTGTGTGCTGTTGGCTATCATCTTTCAAATTTTAAGTATTCTCCCCAAACAAAATGCATTCATAATCATACCTTAAGCTTGGCACAATAAATGCATTGAATATATATGTATATAAATGTATTAGATCTGGAAAGCAAGTAGACATGCAAGACCTTCTATATAAATTGAAATGCAAAATACAAATCTTGCATTTTTGTTAGCTTCATTAAAGCTGCCGTAGGTAAGATTGTGAAGAGCCAGGACTTTGCCAACAAATTTGAACATCGACAACTTCTCAGTCCCTCCCCCCTTTCTGCTGCAGCCCAAACCGTCTCCTAAGCCCCTCCCACACAAGGGAGTGTGACAGAACTAACGGCATGTCAGACAACATTTTCAATAACTAAACACCAACACAATGTTAACTTTACTCACCAACAGTAAAACGATGCTAACTAGCAAGCTAACGTTAGCCATTTCAGCATCATATCAGACCGACCACAGTGCAAACGTTACTATCATGCTCACCAACGTAGCTTTGTGGACATTTGACTACTAATAACCAAGTGAAAGATAAATCATTTATGGTAATTATGTTACCTGTCGACAAGAAATGTGGCTACATCTGCATCGTTCTTCAGATCTTTAAAATCCCGGAGCTCACGCCACCTCTGAAAAGCCACTCCCATATTCACCCGAGTTTTAGGAAATCTTTCTGCAGCTTGTGCGCGGGGAAGGGGGAGGGGAGAACGCTATATATGCGTGTACGTGCCTGAGCAGTGATTGACAGGCAGATAGACACCCCCCCCCTCCCCCGTGGCCCTGATTGGAGAAAATCATTCGGGAGCGGTGGAATTTTGCCCATCGCACTACAGGCTGTAGGAGGTGCCAGAGGAGCTGGATTTTTTTTTATATTACATAATTCATGTAGTTCTACTGGAACATAGGGTCAGTTTCAGCAAATAGGACAGAAAGTTAGTTTTATAAGACTTACCTACTGCATCTTTAATTCCTATGTGTACATATACTAAATTGTTCCCATCTTCATTTCTATGTGCCTACAGTATGTTGAAGTGTTTCCCCAATATAGTCATTAGCCATCCAACATGCCCCTGCTTTTGGAAACAAATGTTGACAATCTTTACTTTACAATTGCACATAATTACAGGAACTTAGTCTGTATTTTACTATAATATAAATCAGTTTTCACAGTCTTATGTGTCCACAATGTCATGGTGTATCAATCGATCCAGGAGAGTTCTAGTGAAGCTAATGCATAAATCTAGCTTTGTTGAAAACACATAAGTGGGTTGGGTGCTTGCCAGACAATTTCTAGATTTGTATTCTTAATTAATTATTTAATTTAGTTATATACAGTGACGACATAACCAGCCATAAACTTCCACTATGAATAAGGGTCAGTAAACCACTTGGTGAAGGATACTGAAAATGACATGGTAAATGACAAAAATCACAGCCCTATTATTCAGTGATTCAAATGTGGTCTTGTGCTCAATCGGAGCTTTGCAATGGGAATAACAAAGAGTGTGGATGAGATAGATGCAGCCGTACAGGTCATAGAATATCAATTATTGTTGTGCCACAGTTTTTATGCCGATTGAAAATTCAACTGATTAGGAACCAATTACTTTGCAGTGTTCATCACCAGATGCAGCACCTAGCACCTACAAAGAAACGCTAATGTACCATTACCTTTTTGCTTCAGCCTTATGTCATGGTAAAAAGCAGTATTCACACCCAGCCAGTTGCCTTGTGCTGAGGCCCTGCAGAGACTGACCACTTCTTTGAATATAGCACCTATTACAAAAGGCTATATTGTCCTCCAAAGGATGATTAGTGTTTGCAGAGATCTTGAACGATGTGCATGTGTACTCTTAACACTTAAGAAAAAGACACTTGAGCCAACTCAACAGCAGGTTTCTACTTAAACTCATGGGAAGTAAGGCACGGCAGTGATTACCGAACAGCTCAAGTGCCATTGTTGTAAAAGTAAATAGTGGCTAGCTTGAAGATGTATATAGCTGTTTGCGTATAGGGACAGAGAGGCCCATCATTAAGATTGGACGAAAAAGGTCCAACACAATACTGTGTGAAAAAATAGCCCAGAGATAGTCCAGATGTCCAGATGAAGGTGGATGACTTTAGTTTATCCTCTGCATTTTCATCTAGCGCCAACAGCAGGGCCTGCTCTCTGGTGCACAGGCAACAGTTCAGGCAACAGAAGGATCACTGCATATGCTGCTATTTAACATCACACTTGGCATCAGGTCACCATAGCTTATCATTAGCCTATAGCTGGCTTAAACACTAATGTTCACAAATGTTCAAAGATACACAGTCTAATGTGTGCCTGTATTTCACTCAAAAGGATTCCAACACCAGGACGTGCAACAGTCTGCAGCTAAAGACACAGAGTAGACTAGCTGCACTGTTGAAGACACCATGGCCACTGCCTTACTCTAAGAGAAACGATACTGATGGTACGTGCCCACTGGCAAGCATCGTTTCCACGCTTCCCATTCATCGTCTATGTAAGCAGCCGGGAAATGCATTCGGGTAGCGTTGCGACGAATTTCAAAAAGCTGGGTGTCAAGTTGCCCTCATTTGCATAAAGTTGAGTTCCAAGCTACTTTATGCAAAGCAGGGGAGTCCTTCTCGATTCACTCCCTCTTTTTATCTGACCGTTGTCGATCTAAAATGAAGACAGATTCAGCAACTGCAGCTTATTTCTTGCATAAAATGTTTTCAGAAACACATTTCGGTGAACTATTTTCGTAAAATAGGAGAAAGTTTCCAAATGAGCTACCGTGTTGGTTCGGTTTTAAAATCCGGGAGCAGACATCCCACAAGTGAAACGTTCGTCCAATGAGGTGCAGCCATCGTGGTTGTAAGAGGGTGTAGCCTGTTTTCTTTGCTTGTCAGTGGTCATTTAAAACAAATTCATAAATGCTAGTGGAAAGCCCACCAAGCCCAAAAAGTAAGTAATACAATTACTAATTTAAAGACATCCCAAACTTAAATACCTGATTTCTGTTGGAACAGATATAGTAGACTGAATTGGTTTTGGTCAAATATATAAAACAGACGACATGATGGTAAAGTTTGACAACTTATGGTGAACTTAGCTTAGGAACGTATTGTGTCTTCAGTGGTGGTTCTGGTGCATTTAAACCACAAGGGCCGGACTGGGACCATCTGTTTGACTTTTTTGGTTGAGATATATCCAAATTCATTATTTCAACTTTGGATGGATTGCTAAATGTGGGACAGACATTCATTTTCCTCCCAAAATGAACTGTAATACATTTGTTGAGCCTCTTCCCTTCGTCATCTAGCGCTACTAGCAGGTCAAAATGTACTTTGGTTTATGTAAAAATACCTGTAAAACTAATAGTCCTCAGCTGTAGGCCTACTGTGTTTATTGCTACTATAGTGCCAACACACTAAACATAGATGGTGGAACTGAGCACTGCTGTCTTTAAGCACAGTCTAAACAAACTGCTAGCATGGCTGCAGACTCACACTCTACTCAGGATGTTTCATTGGTCTGTCTCACACACTTTTGATAGGACACGTGAGCTTCTATCTCAATCACCACAGCTGTTCATACACGTAACAGATTGTTTCACTTGTGCTTTAGTTGCATAACTGCAACCTAAATTGTCTTTTCTAGATTCAAGATTCAAAATCCTTTATTACTGTAATCCTACAACAGGGAATTTCACAATGTAGCAGCAGCAAGAGATAAAAAAGACACTCTAAAGATAAACAAACAATAAATACATATAGGTAAAGAGAGTAAATAGTTGTATCAACAGTATTGCACAAATGTGAAAGATGGTTTGTGTGTGTGTGTGTGTGTGTGTGTGTGTGTGTGTGTGTGTGTGTGTGTGTGTGTGTGTGTGTGTGTGTGTGTGTGTGTGTGTGTGTGTGTTTTAAATTTATTTTCAGGCACGCTCACAGATGAAGGGATATTCCAGCTGTGGCTTTGGCTTCACACTGGGAGGCCTCTCTCCCCCAACACTACACAAGCCCGCTGTTATTTGCTTCATTGATCAAAGTCACTACAATAATGACAAAAACTACACTTTCAAACCTGTCTTTCACACTTTAGGCCATGGCACCATGCCACAATGTGGAACTTGGACACTGAACTTTGCCTTTCCAGTCAAATGACTAAACACACACACACACAACATAACACACACACACACACAACAAAGAGAAAGCATTATGATTGAAATGATGTGTGGATGTGGGGAGGGGGTTATGAGACAAAACATGGCATACGATTAAAGTGACCTGAAGGGGAAAGGTCTTTATTAGCAAGACGTCAACAGCAAGGGGCCCTCTATCAGCATCTGCTTCCATATTCCATATTCTATATAACATTGATCCATTTGTCTGTTTGTCTGTCCATTCATCCCTCTTTCCACTGTTTGTGTGCCTGTCTATGCATCCATCAATTTGTAATAAGTGGAGTGAATATACCAGTGAGAATAGCACTATTGATCTTAAATCCAATCTTTCTTTCATTGTGTTCACTGCCTGCCCATTTTGATGGTCAAATTGCCTATTAGTATTGTCAATTGCTGTTGCATGCTAACTCCTGAATTCCACTTCCATACACGAGCTGTGAGGGTAAAGTGCTTTCATTCTTTCTTGATCATTTTCTCTTGATTCAACTGCCCAACCACCTCTCTTTATAGTATGGCTATTATTGTCCTCTAATAGACTACTCAGATGTGAGCCTTGTTTGGGTTTTCTTATAGGTGCCTCTGAAGAGGTGTTCTAAAACAGCAAATGGGCTCAAAGAACACCCAAGGAAGGCCCTAGAGGTCCCAAGACCTTCAGTCTGGCCAACATTGTCTACTCATATGACCTGTTTAATTTAATAATTCAATACTAAATCTGTTGATTTAGTAGTAGTATATTTTTTCCATCTTGGTCTGAGAGTGACTCTGACCCGATAGGGCTCTGGGGTCTAATTGTGTTGTATAACGTATAAAGTATAAAAATGTTTGCTGAGCACTGGCCTACCACTTATTGGAGTGTTGCGAGAGGGATTAGTTAATTAAAATATGCTTATTTGCATTCTGGCGGAAAGTTAGATGATAAGATCGATATCAAAGTCATATCTGTCTGTTAAATATTTAGCTTCAGTCGGCAAGTGGTTAGCTTAGCTTTGCACAAAAAAAACCAACAATTTGATGTTTTGCGAGGCGTTACCTGCCCAACAATTTGTTGACCGCGACCAGTAACTTGATGGAGGCTATACAGGTTGCCTGGCGACTACTCAAAGCGAAGAAATGATACAGCACATAACCCCACCCATAAAATGGCGAAATGTCATTATTACCCTTTGGATTAAACAAATTATTTATAATGTATTTATAAATCAAGAGGTGCCAGTATTCCGATTGTGTTACCTTTAGACAGGCCAAGCTAGCCGTTTCCCCTTGTTTACAATCTTAGTGTTTAGCCAAGCAAACCAGCTGTCGGCTGTAGCTTTAAAGTCAACAGAGATGAAACTTTTCTATCAATCTAGCTCATCATCTAATTTAGAAAGAGAATAAGTGTATTCCCAAAACTTTAGCTTGAAAGTTCACTGCCTACTATAATACTTGAAGTCCAAACATCTTGTATCTTTTGCATTTACTGCAACACAAAAACAGAAAATTAGATTTTGTGGTTTTAGAAGCAGTTACCATTGAAGCTATTTTTGACCAACAACAGTTTGGTAGAGGGGTTACCATCCCAAGTTTTCCAGCTGACATGATAAAGGATGTATAATACAGCTTTGAATTTGTTGGAAGGTATATTTTATGACATTTGGGAGGGCTACATTTGTTGTTCCCCGTGATTTCACGCTGATCTGGCATAAACAAAGCCTGTGTACTCTATATACGCACGGATTCAATGGATATCAATGTTTTCATGTGACAGTGGTTGAGACAGAAAATAATTTCCCCAAATTAATGTTTGAAAAAATTCCACATAGTTGTTAACATTCAGTGCTGAATAGCTAGTTTATTGCTGAATAAAATACATTTTGAATGAATTGTTCCACCTTCCATATATTTCTATTAAAAAATAATTTTCTAACTTTATCTTTTATTATGTGTTTCTTTTTTCTACTCAATATAATCCATGGTGCAACAAAGCTTAGGTTTTACTGGTGCTGAGGATGTCAACCAGCAAGAGACGGGGGTCAGGTCAGGACACTTGAGTGTGGTGAAGTGGCCTCTTTTAGTCTTTCAACAATGCCTGTGTGTTTGCAAATGGGGGATGTGAGGACAAGTGAGGACTCCACTCAAGCACTGATGTTGGAGATGTCCTAGAATAGATAGACACACAAAAACAAATAATGTAATGATAAAATTAGCAATAAAATGAGGAATCGGAATCATACTACATACACCAGATAGTAAATCAATGTCATAATAGGAAAGTTGGCCTACCTAAACACGGATCTGAAACTGATTGTAACTCTACACGTGCTGTCCTATAACTGTAGTCCTGAGGAGGAAGGCTGTGACCTTTTCTAACAGAGGAGGTGGCAGCACACTCAATCGTTAAAGCTACATTGTGTAAGAATTTCTCCCATCTAGCGGTGAAATTGTATATGACAACCAACTGAATATTACTTTCTAGCCCTTCCTCCTACGGTGGCCGAACTCGAAATTAGCTCTCTCCATCGTTTACGCGCAGCTCTTCTAGCCACTCCAATAATAGCTTTGGTCTTGTTGCTTTGCCTGTCGCGTTGTTGTTTTAATTCTCTTTTTCATTCGTCACGGTGCCAATAGGTGTAAGAGGGCGAAATGCGGATGTATTTTAAAGATGGAGGCGCTACACAGCTGCCGTCATTCGAGCGAGTCGCTCGTATGTGTTCTGAATGATTTTGAATGTCAGATTCTACGCTTACGAGAATACTTTGATTAGTTGGTGGAAGTAATTACACATGAATGAGTACATATTTGTGAGAGAACAAAGGGTTTTTGCTAAGAATCAATTAAAAACATTACACAATGTAGGTTTAAAGTAGCTTCTTTTTCCCATTGAGGTCCTTTGTCCATTGGCCTTCAGCAATTTGGGCTTTACATTTGAAAATCACTTGATTATTGTATTCTTTGGGCAAGAGTTGGTTGCCATTTAACATTAACGATTGATTGATTGATTGATTGATTGATTGATTGATTGATTGATTGATTGATTGATTGATTGATTTTAATTTGTATTTACATATTAAGACGATATTAAACCAATGTAAAGCTTTGAAGGCCTGTGCCAATGTTTTCCATATTCTTCAAGTTAAAGTGCTCATATTATGCTTTTTGCCTTTTCCCCTTTCCTTTATTGTGTTATATATCTTTTTTGTGCATGTTATAGGTTTACAAATTGAAAAAGCCCAAAGTCCACCCCAAAGGGACTTACCATCTCCAACAGAAAACACTGTTCACAAAGGCAAGGCAAGGCAAGGCAAGGCAGCTTTATTTGTATAGCACATTTCAGCAACAAGGCAATTCAAAGTGCTTTACATAGAATATTAAATAGCAAACTGCTCCAAACAGCTCTATTGTAGTCCAGCCTTTACTTCAGAGACAAACATGCGTCACTTTGTAACACACGTTATAATGCTCGCCTAGCTGCTAGCGTGGTTCGCCCCAATACTCTGCTTCTGACTGGCTAGTAGTCCTTAACTAGCTACTGCGCATGTGCGACTCCCAACAAAGATGGAACAGAAGTGTGATGTCTCACTCTGTAGCTAAAACAGAGAGCTCAACAGACAGGGTGAAAAGAGGATCTGCAGCAATGTGCAGTACAACAAAAATATGGTGTTTTTTGAAAATTAAACCATGTAAACCTATTCTGATATAACCTCTAAATAGAATGATGAACCTGAAAATTAGCATAATATGAGCACTTTAAAGTAAATAGTCCTGAAACAGCCCTGACAGCCCAGCCCAGTATCCCTAGGAATTAATTCATATTGACTGGACAACGAAAGATTTATGTTTAATGTACAGAGCCAATGCAGGAAGTAGTGTGCGCTTTATGTAGTGAAGCAGAAAGTAAGTGTGGATGTCAGGGTGGTGGGCGGGCGTGCAGTGCATCTGACTTCAGTTGAACATCTTAACCATAACTTAAAGGGGACAGATGTACAGATGTATCTATACACCATACAGGCACTGGAAACATGTTTTAAGACTGACTTATCCTTTAACCATAGTTAATTTGCCATAACCAGGATCTTTCCCTAACCTTAACCATGCTGTAGTTCCCACACGCAGAGATTGTGGAAAGAAATTATTTGACCAACGTTAGCATTGAACGTAACAGATTGAAAAACATTCTTTCTGTAGCAGAGATCTTCAACAGGGGGCCCGGGACCTCTAGGGGGTCCTCAGAGTCACTGCAGGGGGCCTCCAAATTATTGTCAAAAAGTTTTTTTCATAAATTAAAATGTCTTAACATAATTCTCACATATTATTAGCAAATATAAATCACCACTGATGGTAGGCTCACTTGCCTATGGGTAAGGTAGTCAGTTAATCCTAAGATTCTTGTGCCATATATATGTTTAACATTAAAAGATGATTTATAAAATCATGCCAACAGTTATTGTTTCAATAGCTTGGTATTCTATGCAAAAAAGATATGTAAAAAGGCTTTAGGTAACCTACACGTTATTGTAGGCTCAGTTCAATATGCAACTTCATTGTATATGTATGCATGTATGTGTATAAGCACACCTACACATGAGCACATACATGCATACATGCATACATAAACAGTACATATAGACATACATAGACATCCAAATGTGGTAATAATTATTATAACTCTCTCCTGTAGTATGATAACAATATAACTGTGGAAGGAATGTCACGTACAGTATGGAACAATAATTGAGCAGAATATATGCATTCTGACTGAGGTTTTTGGCTTTGTATGTTAATGATCCTCAGCTGGGTCTGCTTCATTTAATGATTAACAATGTGCTTACAATTTTGTCATCATTTCTATACAATAGTCTACATTTGGAGTAGAAGTACAGCACATTCATAACCCAATCATAACACTCTCTCATTGATGCTGCCGTGAGAAGAAGCCTTCTTCTTAAAAACAGGCTCACAGACCAGAAAACGTAAGGAGACCTTCACCTTTACAGAAGCTAGTCAACTGCTCTCTTGTTCTTTTTGCCACCATTTTATCTTCCAAAACAAACCCTCTTAGTTTTCAAAAGTAAAAAGACAACGAGAAAATCGTCAACAAAAATAAAAACAGTAGAATCAGCCCATCAGGCCTGTGGCAGAATGCCAGTAAACTTTTAACTCCTTATCAGAATTTGCTGTTGGCTTACTGGAAACCTACAAGACCACATCATAAAGGGTCCAAAGCCACAACTTAACTTTGCCCATTCACTATGTGTTTCAGCCATCTCAGTGTGTGCGCATGTCAATTATTAACTGGCTCTGTGTTGCCTTAGAAAAAGCTGATAACATCCAATAAAGCCATTTAGTGTCTCTCCGTCACTCGCCTGTTGGTTTACAGTAACACACAGCCTCAACTCTATTGGCATATATTTTATTTGATGGATGGTTGTACAAATAGAGAGGTGGGGGTGAACTTTCACTGGTCGCAAGTATAGTAGCTGTTCTAAAATGCTGCCATTTGCTCTGGAGCTGTTTGTTTCCCATTATTAAGCAGGCAGGACACTTGAATCAACACAGTTTATATAGGCCTATCTATGACGACAGCATCATTGTATTACATCAAGTGCATGATATCTCAGGAAAGTGCAATTGCCTCCATTGCCGGCCAAAGCCCCTAGTGCACATGTGTCAAACTCAAGGCCCGCGGGCCAAATCCGGCCCCTCGCAGATTCTGATCTGGCCCGCACATCAATTTAGGTTCGAAAAAAACATTTTGGCCCACCTACTTTTTGCTACTTTTCCCGATGTTTTGGTCACTTTTGCAGAATGCTTTGTAATTTTGTTTTGACGTTTTTGCCACTTTTTCCGAAGTTTTTGTCACATTTGCCGTAATCTTTGTCATTTTTTTGATGTTTTGTCACTTTTGCCGTAATCTTTGTAATTTTTTTTGATGTTTTGTCACTTTTGCCGTAATCTTTGTAATTTTTTTTTTACGTTTTGTCACTTTTGCCGTAATGTTTGTAAATTTTTTTGCCGAATTTTTTGTCATTTTTTCCAACGTTTTTGTGCGCTTCTTTTCTATGATGGCCGAGGGACTTTCTCCTGACTTCTGTCGACCAAACTGTAAGTGAGAAGACTATATGACACAAAGCCTATCAATAAACTAAGCATGTCTGGCCCTTGGTGTGATTCTAATTTTCCAGTGTGGCCCTCTGGGAAGTTGAGTTTGACACCCCTGCACTAGTTTTAAAATGTCGTAAAAAAGAAATGCAAATCATGCGAATTCCAGCAACTGGTTTTAGAGGGAAAAACTAGGCTACAGCGTAGTTTGGTCAAAAGTTGAAGAAGCTGAGGTTGCTGTTCGAAAAACAAGTTGCCTTGGTCATCTACCCTATCTACAACAGAAAAATGGAGAGAGGGCTTCAGGAATTTGGTTTGACTGGGAATATGACTGCTTAGATGTCTGAAGTGTCTAACTGGAAGACAGCAGCTCACATCCCATCCTCTACCAACAGTCAACACTAGTTTCTTTCACCTTATCCAAGACCTTTCCCCAATCTTAACTGAGCCACTGAGCCCTTTATGACTCCCAGTCCGTGGCCAAAATGTCATTAGAAAAAAATAAACCCATCGTACAAACTACTGTAGCTCTTTTCTAACCTAACCCAGCCCTTACACCTTGCAGAGGATCACAGGTCGACAGGGAGCGCAACATGCGCTGTATACGTCAGCCTGGTAATCAGTCTTTACATAGTCTATATCCACGACCTTCCGGGATTGCTCCATTGCCGCCGGAAATTTCGCCATATGTCCCTCTTTTCGACTGGATGTCCGTTACCTTCCGCTTTCTTTGTGTTGGAATTTTAAACTCTGGTGGATTCACGAGGACTATGGTTAACTGCTCCTCAGATCTCTGCAGGGTAAATCCAGACAGCTAGCTAGACTATCTGTCCAATCTGAGATTTCTGTTGCGCGACTAAAACAACCTGTAAATGTACACTTCCCGGGGCTATTTTGCAGCCGCACTGGGGCTCCGTGCGCCGCTTACCGCCGTCCAAAACGATTATGATTGGTTTAAAGAAATGGCAATAAACCAGAGCATGTTTCTCTCCCATCCCGGAATGCTGTGTGGACTAGCCAGACCTTCCTCCACAGCGCTGTGGAGGAAGGTCTGGCAATGCGAGACTACTCTTTACACAGCCAAGACCGGTCAACCATCACTGAACATTACTGGCTCACGCCCTGCCCTGATGGTGACATGGGTCGCTGGACAACATACTAAACCTCTGCACTGTCGCTTGACCCTCGTCTTGGAGTAAAAGGGGTACTGTGTGTGTGTGTGTGTGTGTGCGTGCGTGCGTGCGTGCGTGCGTGCGTGCGTGCGTGCGTGCGCGTGCGTGCGTGCGTGCGTGCGTGCATGTGTGTGTGTGCGTGCGTGCGTGTGTTTGTCCAAGCCCCATTGTTCCTGGTCACTTGGTTTTGTTGATGAAGCCAGAGGGCCCCTCTTCGTCTTCTGACAGCATCCTGACTAGGTTCTGACCTCCAAACCACCGAGTTCAAAGTTCTATAGTGTGTTTGCATCCAGCTCCTTAAGTTAGCCACACTAGAATAGAAAAAAAAAAAAAAAAAAGCCTGTATAGCAGGTGGCTCTTTGCTTTCCTTTTAACTCTACATGTTCTTGGGTTAACACAGAGCACACTGAGCTGGTAATGTGAAGTTAATTCTCATCAGACC